>NC_069501.1:736962816-737262816 GCF_027579735.1 Bombina bombina | reverse complement strand
ATATGTGGGATAAATAATGCCTAAGCCTAGGGTTAATTTTCCCTTTAAAGGGATATTAAACACCAAGGGTCAGATTATGAGTGGAGCCCAAACGTTTGCACCCAAGAGATAAGGGGTATATCACAGGGGTTTGCGCTCAACTGGCTTAACTCTGGTATTACAAGTTAAAAGTAAAAATGATTGCTTGAGCGCAATCGCGATTTACACTAGAATGATTACAGCAACTTCAGAGTCTGGTTCTAACTTAGGCTTTTTCCGCTTGTCGGGTTGTCGCGAGAGCAAAAACAGTTTACTTTCAACTCGTATTATGAGCGTAACCCGACGTGCTAAAAGCTTACTTCTAGCACAATTAACGCTTGACCTGAAGCGTTAATTTGTGCTAAACTTGTAATCTGGCCCTGAATAAATGCTAGACAGAATGAAGCATTCAAAGTAACTGTTTATAGTTACACTCACAATAACATTATTTAATACAAAGTATTCAAATAAAATTGCACAAAAAAGTTATAAGGGCTGAAAGATATGAGGTCTCAGGTGTTAGAAAATAAAAGTCAGGCAAAGGGCTTTAACAAAGAAATACAAACATATACATGTCTAAAGATGCATATGTATGACTATATAGAAATGTCTATATATTTGTACATATGTATTTATATGTGTATATATGTTTTTATACACATATAAACACATAAATACATATGTAAATATATATAGACATATATACAAGTGCTTTGGAGCCCCTTGCAGTTAAGTAGTTGAAAAGATGTAAAAGCATATTTATGCAATATTCATATTTAATAAAGGTTTTAACTATGTATTTTTCTGTAAATAGTTGACATTCCAATGTTCTGCACATAGCAGAATATTTTTATGTATTTATAAATAGATATTCCTATTTGTATCTGTATATAATCATGTATGTATATAGGTATAGCTATATATTGTACCAACATACATTCAGATATATGTAAAATATGAATTTATGAATAAATAGAACATATTCTGTTATGTGAAGAACACTGGAATGAAAAATATTTATATTTTCATGTTGGGTTAGCCCAAATGAGAATATGCGATCAGGTTTGCGAGAAATTAAGTTTTTTCCCCCCCCCCACTTTTTTTTCTCCATTGACTTGTATGGGGAATATGTGAATGCACACACAATATTTTAATTTTGTCTTTTTCCGTTGTCGGGTTAGAGCGAGAGCAAAAACAGTTTACTTTCAACTCGTACTATGAGCGCAACCTGACGTGCAAAAATCTTACTTCTAGCACAATTAATGCTCGAGCTGAAGTGTTAATTTGTGCTCCAATCGTAATCTGGCCTTAAATAAATGCTAGACAGAATGAAGAATTCAAAGTATCTGTTTAGCTGTTCAGATCCTAAAACGATTTAGAAGTACTAGTTAAATAAGATGAAAGATGTTTAGCACAGACTTTATCAGAATATCTATCCTCTAAAGAATTTCTAGAAATTGAAACAATTCTAGAAAGCTCCATATATTAGCAGGAACAACGACACAGTGAATAGCAGATAAATTGGTCCTGGAGAAAAAAAACAATACAACAACAAACACTGCCTCCACCGAGGCAAACACATCAAAATGGTAAAATTTAGAGAAAAAGCATGTGAAGTTACAGCCTTGCAAATGTGTTCTACTGAAGTCTCATTTTTTAAGGCCAAAGAAGTAGATACAAAATTAGTTGAATATGCTGCATAACGTAAAAGCAGAAATTGCCCTGCATCTAACAAAGCCCTGTGAATCAAACTCTTTAACCATGAAGCTAAAGAAACAGAAGTGGCGTTTTGACCATTACGTTTACCAGAAACAAAACAAACAAGCTTGAAGACTGAAGAAAATCCTTAGCAGCCTATATAAATAAAATTCCAGTGCTCTGACCACATCCAGAATGTGCAATAATCTCTCTTGTGAAGATTTTGGATTAGGACATAAAGAGAGAACCACAATTTCCTGGTTAATATTCTCTGAAGGAAACACCTTAGGTAAGAAACTAGACAGTTCGTAAAACTGCTTTGTCCTGATGAAACACCAGATACAGAGGATCACAAAAGAGAGCTGAAAATTCAGATTCTCCCTTAGCCAAGAAAATAGCTAACAAAAGCAAAACCTTCTAAGTCAACAACTGAATATCCAATGTATGCATAGGTTCAAAGGTGGAATATTGCAAGACTCTTAGAACCAGATTCAAACTCCATGGAGGAGAAATAGGCTTGATAACAGGTCTGATTCTAACCAAGGCCTGAAAAATGCCTGAATATCTGGAAGACGAGTAAGCTTTCTGTGCAATAAAACAGAAAGTGCTGAAATGTGACCTTTTGGAATGCTGGCCGATAGATCCTTGTCTAGGCCATCCTGAAGAAATTGCAAGATTTAAAGAATCAGATTGCCATTTATATCCTTGATCTGAAAACCAAGAAAGATTTTTATAAAAGAATGGACCTTGCAATAATAAATCTCGACGTTGAGGAAGATCTGCATATCATATGCAAGCAGGAGCTATTCCATTTTCAGAAATTTGTTCCTGCTGGAACTGAGCAATCACCCCCAGAAGACGCACAATTTGTGGAAACAGATAAACTAGGTGATAAGACCAAGGGATTGCAATTGAGTCTATCAATTCTGCCTGAGGATTTCTAGATCTCGACCCATATCTGGGGAGTTTGAGGTTCAGACAAAATGCCATTAGGTTGATCTTGATAGACCCCAGCAATGCACCAACTGACTGAAAATCTTGTGATTATCTGATGACTCAGATAATCCGTTTCCCAGTTGTTGACCCCAGGAATGTGAAATGCTGAGATAGTACACTGATGTACTTCTGCCCAATTCAGGATATGATAAACCTACTTGATCACTAAAAGCACTGCAGGCACCACCTTGGCTGATTGATACAAGCTGCCACCATGATGTATGACTGAAAACAAATGAAATGCACTGATCTGAGAAGAGGCCAAGTCTTATGCACTCTGAAGACATCTATTGGTAGCCTCGCCTCCTGAGGTGACCAAATTCCCTGAGACCCAGACCACACTCCAAAAATACAATCTGATGCCAATGGTTATTATTTCCCACAACAGATGCAGGCAAACCATCCCCTGAGATACTGGGATAGGGGATAACCACTAAAACAGAGACTGTCTGATGAACAGGTCTCAATGCATTAACTGGCACAGGTTGGTGTGATCTCCATTCCACTGCCTTAGCATAGTTGTAGTGGTGGAATGGCTGCCACCATCAGACCCACTACCTCTATGCACTGAGCTACAGAAGGTTCTTTGTGAATAGGAATGTGCAAGTAAGCATCCTTCAAGTCTATAGTTGACATAAACTGACCTTATAGGATTACAGTGAGAATAGGTGTGATAGTTTCCATCTTGAAAGAAGAAACCCTTAAGAACTTTTTAAGGTCTTCAGATCCAGAATGGGTCTGAGAGTTCCCTCCTTCTTTGGAACAATAAACAGATTCGAATAGACACATTTCTCTTGTTCTGATATAGAAACAGGAACAATAACTCCCATGTCGTCTAGATCATGCACACCTTGAAGAAATGCTGCTCATTTTTCTAGTTTCTTTGAGACATGAGACAAAATAAAATTATCTCTCTCGAGGAGGATATGACCGAAAACTTATTCTGTAACCATGAGAAATAATCTCCATTACCCAGAGACCCTGAACAGACTGAGACCAGGCCTTCTGAAAAAGGCTTAACCTGCCCACAACCAGCAATGAGTCTGGATCGAGGGCTGCATCTTCATGCAGACTTTGCATTGGAAGGAGACTTCTTGTTTCTTTTGGGCTTATTCTAGATTGGATTGGGCTTCCAGGTAGATTTGGAGGAATCTGGTTTCTGAGAAGAAGATGATGTCTGATTCCTGGATTGGTGAAGGGACCGAAAACAGTTACTAGATTTACCCTTAGATCTAGATTTTTTTATCCTGGGCAAAAATGCTCCCTTGCCACCCGTAACCGTGGAAATAATAGAAACCAAGCCAGAACCAAAAGAGTTATTTCCCTTAAAAGCTAGCTTTAGAAATCTCTGCTTTGACAGCAGACTAAGACTTCAAACAAAGGGTCTTTCTAGCAAGAACAGCTAAAGCTGTATTTTTGCATTAATGTGAATTATTTGAATGATGGCATCAGAAATGTCCTCTAAGGATGGTTGTTCTGAAACCAACTCAAATAAAGAATCACACCAAAGAAATGCTGCTCCTGCAACACAAGTGATACCCACAGCTGGTTGAAACAACAGACCCCCTTGCAGGAAGGCTTTCCAGGGAAATCTTTCCAGCTTCTATAAGCTCTCTAAAAGAAATACTGTCTTCCAGAGGAATCGTGGTTCGTCTAGCTAAGGTAGAGATAGCTCCATCCACCTTAGGAATGGTTTCCTAAAGTTTAAAACTAAAATCTGGAATAGGAAACAGTTTTTTACATTTACTTGAAGGAATAATCAGAACTGCAGGCTTGTCCCATTTCTTGACCATGACAGGGACTGGAAAAACCTCAACTAACTTAGATTTGGGTTTGAAGATAATATCCAATTGCTATAGTCTTATCCTAAACAGGTTTAGGGTCCTTAAGTAAGTAACAGAGATGCTAAATCTTAAAATTAAAGATAGACTCCTCAGATTGCTGATCTGAACTTGGGGATAATTCCTCAGAAGATATTTTACCTTCAGAGAGAGAAGATTAATCAGTGTCAGATATCCAAACTGGCTTGATAGCCGTAGGAAACCCTAGGTACATTACCTCTAGTAGAGGAACTTGAAAAAATACATTTAGGTTTACTTTTACTTGAAGGTGTCACAACAGCCATAACCTCAGAAATAGCAGACTTTAAGTGATTCTGTTAAAAAATCAGTCACCTTGCGTAGTATACACAGATGGAAGTAAAACTATTTACAGCATTAGAAGTAGACAATTGGTATTATAAAACAGAACTTAGACAAGTACTGCAAAGATGAGCTGGAGGACAGGCAGTGACCATTTTGTAAAGCTTACTTTTGTTTGTTGGGAAAACAAAATCTGTAGATCTGCCCTCTAACAGGTCTTGCCCAGCCGAGACAGTTCCAGACTGCTCCATTAAAAAAATGTTATAGTGCAAAGAACACAGTTCAAAATTATACAGAAATAAGCACACTTGCAAAACACATATAATAAGTTAAGTGTGCTGTGACACTTTAGACAATAGATGTTAGAAAAGGAGAAGTACATCAGTATAAAAGTATCACAGAGATATGAGACACACTTGTAATCCCCTCTAGTACCTAAACATGTTCTGTGAATATGTTAGGCAAACAAATGTTTAAATATAAATCTTTCTATAATTATTCAGCAAGTTTCCCAAACATTACAGTGAAATTATGAGAAATCCACCACCCTGCTGCTTGTGTTATAGGGTTTTATCTTACCCCCTTTGGCACCAGAAATGCAAGGACAAAGGAGAACTCCTGCTGCACACTTAAGCCATAAGGACAGTGAGAGGAAGAGATGGACAACGTGCCAAAATGCAGAGCGGCAGGAAATATTTTTAACCCTCTCCATTTGAAATCATTTTTCTCACCGCCTGTTCCGCTTTCAGCACTAAAATCTGACTCTGGATTTCTAAACACTTCTGCAACTGGTGAGTAGTCTCTAGA
Organism: Bombina bombina; assembly: GCF_027579735.1. NCBI lineage: Eukaryota > Metazoa > Chordata > Amphibia > Anura > Bombinatoridae > Bombina > Bombina bombina. The sequence goes on along the minus strand of NC_069501.1, from coordinate 737,257,156 downwards.
GCCAGAGAGTGGATAACTAATGCCAGTCCAGAAGAAGAGTATATGTCTTAAAGGGGCCACAATATGTAAAAAGGCACACACCAGTATAAGCACTGCAGACATACAATACATAGTAAATAATGAAGAATTCATGTTCCCCATAAACTATCCAGGACTTAGAATAAATTATAAATCACATATGTGAAATAAAGAGCACAGTCACTCCCCTAGTCTAAAGTAGTTGCTATGTCTGAAAAGTCTTCTGCGTGCCATTCCGCTGTGAACTGGCTATGATGTACATGAGTGTATGTACCTTCTAATAGCATGAGACATGCAGGTATTTACCCAGACAATGCCCCCTACACTGATCTTACCCAGGTGAAGCATGAGAATACAGTAGAGAGCCCATTCAGTAGTTGTAACATACAGTAGAGGATAAACTGAGGAAGTATATCTACATGGCAAGACAGGAGAAGGCTAAAGAACCAGTCCAATCGACACTCAGGGCAGGCTTGTGATCAAGACAACAACAGGAGAATTACATTGCACAGCCAGTACTCTCCTATGTACCTCTATTCCAAGTTTCACCTTAGGAGGGAAAAAAGGGGATTAATATCCACTTAGATCTCTAAATAAAATCCTGACCACCTCTACCTTCACCTGCTCCTCAGCCAGGCAAAGAAAGACTGGGAGTTAAGGGGAAGTAGGAGGGATATTTAAGATAATGTGTCTGCCTCCTTCTAGTGGCCAGGTGATGAATTCCCAACAGTAAGGAATCGTGGAATCTCACCACATTAAGGAAGAAAATCTATTATGCATATTTAAACATGTTTTAAAAAATGCTTGAATACAATTTTACAGGAAAGCTGTTTATTTTGAAGCTAAGAGGAAGAGCTTCCCTGTGTACAACTGTTCATTAAGAACTGATGGCTCATTGGCTGACTTCCACTGCTTTATTGGTGGACACCAGGGGCGTATTACTGCCTATGCAAACTAGGCACGTGCCTAGGGCAGCAGCTTGGAAAGTGGCTGCAATTTTTGGAGCCTCTATGTCAGCTTTCAGGGGAAAACAATCTGCAGTACCAACTCCCTGCCTACCCGTTCTGTGATGAAAAAATACAGCCTTTTTAGTAAGTAGCCTGTTATATACTGATACAAGTCCAAGACACATTCAGAAAAAAAAACCCACTGCATTTTTAATGAGCCGGTTTGCAACATAAAATTAGCACAGCTGACTGAGCACTGAGGCTAGTTATATTGCTTATTAGAATGGTTGATTGTCAAGCGCCTAAAAATGCGCCCTGATCTGGTGCCACATTGGGTAAAAATGTTATGCACACTAAGGGGCCGATTTATCATCGATCTGTCCGACATAATCCACTTAGCGGATCATGTACGACAGACATCGATGAATGCCGACAGTATACGCTGTTGGCATTTATCATTGCACAGGCAGTTCTTGTGAACTGCTTGTGAAATGCCGCCCCCTGCAGATTCACGGAAAATCGGACGCTAGCAGGGGTGTCAATCAGCCCAATTGTATAGGATCAGGTAAATTGATGTCCGCAGCCTCAGAGCAGGCAGACCAGTTATGAAGCAGTGGTCTTAAGACCGCTGCTTCATAACTGCTGTTTGGAAACAGGGGCATCAATTCGGAGCTTGATAATTCGGCCCCTATGGCTGAGGAGAAGTGCAGGAAGCACAGGTACACTACTTCTGGTATAGCTGAAAACCATTGCTGAACGTTGCAGGGAAGAGATCTGGGGGATGGGCTTTCAGCATGGAGAAATCGTCAGCCGACAAGGGAGGTATGTTTATGCTTTCTGCTGGTTTTATGTTTTTTCTCCTTAGCATGATTATATAACGACACAGTAACAGGTACTGTGTTTACAAAGAGCTTTTCTCTTGATTTAAAAGAGCAAGGAAAGGGAAGCAGTTGTGGGACTTAGTAGTAGTAGTAAGTTGAATTGGAACTGCACCAAGTTAGAAAAAAAGCAAAATTTATGCTTACCTGATACATTTCTTTCTTTTCGGATATGGAGAGTCCACAACGTCATTCAATTACTAGTAGGAATATCACTCCTGGCCAGCAGGAGGAGGCACAGAGCACCACAGCAAAGCTGTTAAGTGTCACTCCCCTACCCATAATCCCCAGTCATTCGACCAAAGGGAAATGGAAAAAGGAATAACACAAAGGTGTAAACATGCCTGAGGTTTAGTAAAAAATAACTGTCTTAATAAAGGGTGGGGTTGTGGACTCTCCATATCCGGAAAGAAAGAAATTTATCAGGTAAGCATAAATTTTGTTTTCTTTCCTAAGATATGGAGAGTCCACAACGTCATTCAATTACTAGTGGGAACTAATACCCAAGCTAGAGGATACAGAATGAACAGGGAGGGAGAACAAGACAGGCAGACCTAAACAGAAGGCGCCACCGCTTAAAGAACCTTTCTCCCAAAAGAGGCCTCAGCCGAGGCAAAAGTATCAAATTTGGAAAATTTGGAAAAAGTATGCGGAGAAGACCAAGTTGCAGCCTTGCAAATCTGTTCCACAGAAGCTTCATTTTTTAAAAAGCCCAAGAAGAGGAGACAGTTCTAGTGGAATGAGCTGTAATTCTCTCAGGAGGCTGCTGTCCAGCAGTCTCATAAGCAAAACGAATCATACTTCTCAACCAGGGAAAGAAAAGTAGAAGTAGCCTTCTGACCCTTACGCTTTCCTGAGAAACAAACAAACAGGGTAGAAGACTGGCGACAAACCTTAGTTGCCTGTAGGTAGAATTTTAGAGCATGCACAACATCCAAGTTGTGCAACAGACGTTCTTTATGAGAAGAAGGATTGGGAACGAGAGAAGGAACAACAATTTCCAGATTAATATATCTATGCAAAACCACTTTAGGAAGAAACCCCAATTAGTATGAAGAACCTCCTTATATGCATGAAAGATAAGATATGGTGAATCACACTGCAAAGCCGAGAGTTCCGAAACTCTCTGAGCAGAAGAGATAGCAATAAGAAACAAAACCTTCCAAGATAGCAACTTAATATCTATGGAATGCATTGGTTCAAACGGAGCATGCTGCAAAATTTTAAGGACAAGATTAAGGCTCCAAGGAGGAGCAACAGGTGTAAACACAGGCCTAATTCTGACCAGGGCCTGACAAAAAGATTGAACACCTGGCACATCCGCCAGACGCTTGTCCAACAAAATAGATAATGCAGAAATCAGACATTTCAGACATTTCAGACATATCTGGAGAAAAAGCAAAATTCTAGCAATCCTGACCCTACTCCAATAAAGGTATTTATGCCATACCTTATGGTAAATGTTTTGAGTAACAGGCTTGCGAGCCTGGATCATGGTCTCAATGACCGACTCAGAAAATCCACGCTTAGACAGAACTAAGCGTTCAATCTCCAAGCAGTCAGCTTCAGAGAAAGAGATTTAGATGGAGAAATTGATCCTGTGTTAGAACATCACGTTGGACAACATCACATTAGTGGCTTACATCAACCACCAAGAAGGAACTCGGAGTTCGTTGTCCACTCCAGGAATGTGGATGGCAGATAGACAACAATTGTGAGCTTACGCCCACTGAATAATCCATGCCACCTCCTTCATGGCTAACGAACTCCGAGTTCCTTCTTGGTGGTTGATGTAAGCCACTAACGTGATGTTGTCCAACTGAAACTTGATAAACCAGGCTAAAGACAATTGAGGCCAAGCCATCAGAGCATTGCAAATTGCTCTCAACTCCAAGATGTTTATGAGGAGAGCAGACTCCTCCCGATTCCATAGTCCCTGCGCCTTTAACGAGTCCCAAACTGCTCCCAAGCCTAGCAGGCTGGTGTCCGTGGTCACAATAACCCAGGAAGGTCTCCAGAAGCATGTGTCCATAATTGCAGAGCTCTCAAATGGAATCGAGCAAAGGGAATGATGTCCATGGAAGCAACCATCAGACCAATTACCACCATACATTGAGCCACTGATGGCCGAACAATAGACTGAAGAGAGAGGCAAGGGGAGAGAATTTTGGATTTTCTGACCTCTGCCAGAAACATTTACATAGATAGGAAATCTATTATGGTTCCTAAGAAAACCACCCTTGTAGCTGGAACAAGGGAACTCTTTTCCAGATTCAATTTCCAACTGTGAGAACGTAGAAAAGACAACAAGATCTCTGTATGAGAGTTTGCTTGTTGAAAAGATGGCACCTGAACTAATATGTCGTCCAGGTATGGCGCCACTGCAATTCCCCAAGACCTGATCACTGCCAAGAGAGGAGCCCCCAGAACCTTTGAAAAAATTCTGGGAGCTGTGGCAAGGCCAAACGGAAGAACCACAAACTGAAAAAGTTTGTCTAGAAAGGCAAATCTCAGGAATTTATGATGATACCTGTGGAACAAGATACGCGTCCTTCAGGTCTATGGTGGTCATGAACTGACCCTCTTGGACCAAAGGAAGAATGGAACGAATGGTTTCCATTTTGAAGGACGGTACCCTGAGAAACTTGTTGAGGCACTTTACGTTTTAAATAGGTTGAAAAGTTCCCTTTTTTTGGGATCCACAAACAGGTTTGAATAGAATCCTAGATCCTGTTCCTTTACTGGAACTGAAACAATCACTCCCAGGGAGGAAAGGTCCTGAACGCTGTTCAAGAATACCTCTCTTTTTACCTGGTTTGCCGATAATCTTGAGAGGGGGAATCTACACCTGGGAGGGAAAATTTTGAATTCTATTTTGTAACCCTTAGATATTATGTCCACAGCCCAAGGATCTGGGACATCTCGTCTCCACGCTTGACAAAACAGGGAAAGTCTGCCCTCCATTTGATCCGATCCCGAACTGGGGGCCGACCCTTCATGCTGACTTAGACTCAACTGAGGATTTCTTTGATTGCTTCCCCTTATTCCAAGACTAATTGGGCTTCCAAGAAGACTTGGACTGCTCCTGCTTGGAAGAGGAAGACTTTTGACCTTTGAAGTTACGAAAGGAACAAAAATTACTTTGACGTCTTTTGAGTCTGTTCTTCTTGTCTTGCGGTAGAAAAGACCCTTTGCCACCCATAATATTAGAAATAATTTCTGCCAGGCCAGGTCCGAACAAGGTCTTACCTTTGTAAGGAAACACCAGAAGCTTGGACTTAGCGGTAACATCAGCTGGCCAAGATTTTAGCCACAATGCCCTGCGGGCTAGGACAGTGAAGCCAGACATTTTGGCTCCCAGTCTAATAACTTGCATGTTAGCATCAGAAATAAAGGAAATGGCTAGTTTGAGAGCCTTAATCCTATCTTGTATCTCCTTTAACGGAGTCTCTACTAAAATTGATTCAGACAAGGCGTTGCACCAATAAGATGCCCCACTTGCTACTGTGGCAATACAAAACTGCAGGTTGCCATTGAAGACCTTGATAAACATACATCTTCTTCAAATAAGCTTCCAGCATTTTGTCCATGGGATTCTCAAAGGAGCACCTATTCTCTATAGGGATCGTAGTTCTCCTAGCCAGAGTAGAAATAGCCCCTTTAAATACAGGATACGGGAGAAGCTAACCACCCGACTGACAAGACACCCATGTAGATAGCTCCTCAGAATAAAAGCTTTTTTGAGTGTTTTTTGTGTCAGAAAATCAGGGGAGATACCTGCAACCTACAGTTCTAGGGTACCCTGCAACGGAGGAGATACACTCCAGCACTGATTGCTGAACAAAAACGAAGCAGAAAGAGCAGAGACCTAGAGACACAGATAGCAGCTCCGGAGGCGGGCAGAGCTCCACACCGGCAGTAACCACAAGGCCATAGAACTCAGGAGGGTCGGGGCTCCGCTACTGAGCTCATAGGATCACTTAGACGGTACCCATGATCCAAGTGCAGCTGGCCGTGGCATTTAGTTGGGGAGTGCGGCAGTCAGTTGGAGAGGCCCTCGTCTGATAGCGGTGAGTGCTGGTCACAAAATCAACAATACATTCACTAGGGCCGGTCACCAGAGTGTGTCAGCAGGGAGCGTCAGAGCTGCAGAGGCCCATAGGTGAGGGGACTATCGTTTTAATGCTAACGGAGGTGGGGAGAGGAACTCACATAAGGGGACCAAGTACAGTGACTCTAGCTGGTGGGAAGCAACATTTTATACATCGCATTACACAACAGCCCCAAGGTGAATCACGCTAGGTCCTAAACAGTAGATAGGGACACAGAGGGCAACAAATTGCTCAAGGTTGATCCCGCAGTCACACAGGGGCCCACCCTTCGGTCTCTATAGCCCTGGCCTGAAAAGGAAGGCATACCTAAGAGGAAAAAGCCTAACATAGGGAGCCCAGCAAGTAACAGAGTGTCTTAAAGGTGAAGGTTAGCAAAGAAGAAAGGAAAAAACTGATAGCAGAAAGGGACATTTTCAGGGTGGGCTTTGCGGTATGGGGTACAGATAGTACTGCACCTCACGTACACTATAAGGCCAAGGACAAGGAGTAAACATAGAGAGTGCACTTCCAGAGGGAGAGGTATTGAAGACCACAGGGCCAGACATAAAGATTTAAATAACCCAGGCCAGACCCGATGTGGGGATGAGACTCTGACCCCTGTTGTAGGTGTGATGAACTGAGGTGGTTGGCAACAACACATTAGCCCCTCCAGGACACTAGATATAGATACCCTGACAGGATGCATATACTCATAAAAAGTAAAGAGCCACTGTAAGCATTACATGACAAGAGAGCATAGCCCTTTAGAGCATCCCAGGTATAGCTGACAAAGATGATCCTAGAGGGGCAATAATCAACCAAACGCTGACAGCATTCTCACGGGGGGGAAATACAGGTGGTTGAGAGTTTCTTTCCTGCTACTACAGTTTCTCTGATATGTAAGCTCCTGCCATTATTCGGGGGGGCTTATCCTAGCATCACCCATGTGCTGACCCTGTGAGTTAAGCAGAGAAGCTCTGTTCCAGTTAACTTTCCTTGATCCAAGATGTCCTCCAGAAAAACCACCAAAGATAAACAGAGTAAAGTGACATCCCTAAACACATATTTTAAACCGCCTAAAATGCTGAAACAAGTCGATCCATCAGATCAGGAAATTAAGGAAGAAGGGGACTCAGATATGGAAACAACATCGCCAGCAGAGGATCAGACCCCAGTAACCAAAGCAGATCTAAAATCCCTAGTTTCGAAACAATATGTCTCAACCAGCTTTGATAAGCTATGGTACAAAATAGACTCTATGCACACAGCGGTTACCGCAATCCTTACGGAAATCAGATCAGACATAGCAGAGCTAGGAGGCAGAATGGATACGCTGAATACCCAGACAGATGTGATTACAGAAGACATTGCTGGGGTCTCACAATCCGTATCCTCACACCAAATGCTGATCACGGAAATGCATGACAAAATCGACGATGTGGAGAACAGGAGTAGATGGAGTAACATAAGGATAAAGGGAATTCCGGAAACAGTGGCTGGGAAGGACTTATTCTCCTACTTGCAGCAACTCTTCAGGAGTATATCGGGGACAGTGGGTCTTCAGATTTCACTATGAAAAGAGCTCACAGGGCTCTAAAGGCTAAGCCTAGGGGGGACGCCCCTTCGAGGGATGTAATAGTGAAAATGTTGCTATTTCAGGACAAAGAAATGATACTCTCGGTGTTAAGGAAAAACCCTACATTTAAATTCCAGGGTACGGTTGTCCAGTTTTATCAGGACATATCCTTGAGGACTTTGCAGAGAAGGAACTCCCTGCGCCCCCTTACCCAACTGCTGAGAAAACAACAAATCCAGTATAGGTGGGGGTTCCCCTTTGCCCTTTATATAGTGAAGGACAATATTACAATAACCATCAAGGATGCGGCAGATATCCCCAAGGTGTGCCAGCAGCTGGGACTGGAGACTCCACAAATACCCAAGTCAGTCCCCTCAGGGACAGAACAAATGCAGCACATCCCTCCGAAATCAAGTTCATTTCCTAAATGGAATACAGTGAACAAAAGACGTTCAAAGAATAAGTGACTTACCGGGGTAAGCCCGAGAGGTTGTCTAGAGGGAAACAAAGCTCTAAGCACTCAAGGTACCCAGAACCGGAGGTCCTTTGATATGACTTTAGTTCAAACTAAAAGACATTAATAACGAGGCTCTGGTAATCCGACAGCTGGGACTCAAGTGAGAAGTTGTCTAATAAGATGTTAAGATGTTGCTGATCGATTTATGTTATAACTGTTCTAGGTTGTAAGGATAACTCCTATGTACAGTTGAGGCTCCGTTTTGGCAAAGGTAGCTGGAAGATGATACATTGCCTAAAGTACACGTATTACAGCACTGCATAGTTAGGTTAGGAATGACACTAATTGTTCTAATAATTTACCCCTTTAGGGGGAATAAATTGCATTTATGTTTCTTGTTTGTTTTTCTCCATAGGTTCTACACACACGCTCCTCAGGGTTAGAAAAATCTTGCACCCCTATGAAAGCCAAGGCTGAGAGGGCCAAAAGGGGAATTGATTCCCACAGGTTAGTGAGGGTATTTAACAAAGCCATAAAGATCCTTCTGGGACAGGGGACAGACCACTACACTCGCTAACACCATGTTCCCAAAAATACATCTGATTTCTCATAATGTGAGGGGTCTGAATTCCGATGTCAAAAGGAGAATAGCAATGAACCAATATATAGGCCTTAAAGCAAATATTCTTTTTCTCCAGGAGATACATTTTACCAAACAACAGAGCCCAAAATATTGGTTGAGACACTTTCAGCAACAGTTTCATGCGACAGCCTCTACAAGGAGGAGAGGGGTCTCCATATTGATACACTCGGCCCTTAATTTCACACACGAATCCACACTCACAGATGAAGAAGGTAGATACCTTATAGTCAAAGGACAAATTAATAACACAGATATAACACTATGTAACATATACGCAATCAATGATAAACAAGCTGACTTCTTTCGACAGATATCCTATCTGTTAACACAGTGGTCCCAAACAAAAATACTGATTCAGGAGACTTTAATATCGACATGTATGCACACATTACGCACAAACAAGATCTCCTTTCCCACAAGAAGCAAGAACACCAGAGGTATTTAAAGGATATAAGGGAACAACTAGCAGCACATACTCTTATAGATACATGGCAAGCACTATATGGGGTCACCACGGACACCACATTTTATTCTGCAGCACATAAAACCTACACCAGAATTGATTACATATATACTAGCCAGATATTGCACCCAATGATATTATCCTCCAAGATTCACACATGTGTGTGGTCTGACCACTCTATGATATCCCTCCTGCTAGATGGGGTTCAGGATTGTAAAAGGGAAAAATCATGGACGTATGGCTCACAATATTTTAAACACCCTATGGCCCAAAATCACATATTGCAACTTCTTAAGGAATACTGGGACACAAATGTTGACACTACCTCAAATCCACTGTATACATGAGCAGCTCACAAGGCATATCTGCGGGGACTGTTAAGGCAGCACATACTAGAAAGCTTAATCAGCAGAAAGCCAACCTACACCAGGAGATAGCTAAACTTGAGAAGGCCCATAGGTTTACCCATAGTAGGGAGATCCTGTGAACTCTGCAACATAAGAATGCATCCAGAATGATACATAAGCCGAAGGTTCAGTATTTTATATATGTCAATAAGCCAGACAAATTCTTAGCACATAAAATTCAATAGGCCCTGGCTATTCCTCTCCTCCAGAGGTCGAAACTATGTCTCTGCAGGAAATGGTTGATGAGTTTGCAGGTTATTACGGAAAACTATATGATGGGCAAAAAAACACACACTCACCTAGCACTGACAGCGATACACATAGGTTCCTAACTGAAGCTCAATTACTAACCATATCTGATAGTGATAGAGAGACTTTGAATTCGCTGATTTCTTCGGGAGAGGTGGCTCAGGTTATAAGAAAATTAAAGATAGGTAAGGTGGTGGGACCGGACGGTTTCCCTGGAGACTACTACAAATTGTTCAGAACAACGTTATTACCACACCTCACAAAGTTCTGTAACCATTTAATGGAGGGCCATGAGATTCCAGCAGAATTATTGGGGGCTAAAATAGTGGTTATTCCTAAAGCTGGAAAAAAAAACAAGCTATGTGCTAGTTATCGCCCAATTTCACTAATAAATCAAGACCTTAAGACTTTCACCAAAGTTCTAGCTAATCGCTTTAAACAGATTTTGCCATCCCTAGACCACCCTGATCAGGTGGGATTTGTAGCAAATAGGGAAGCCCCAGATAGCATAAGAAGGATGCTGAATGTCATACACCAGCAGAGGAGGGAGGGGACACCTTCTCTGCTCCTATCTTTGGACGCGGAGAAGGCGTTCGAAAGGATAGATTGGGGATACATAATGGCGGTGTTACAGCATATGGGTTTTGACGGGTCTTTTCTTAAAGCAATACAGGCAATACACTCTACACCTACAGCACAGGTGGTATTGGCGGGTTACAGATCTAAACCATTTCCAATACTGAATGGTACGAGACAGGGTTGCCCTCTTTCCCCTTTAATATTTGCGATATGTATTGAACCATTGGCGGCTAGAATTCGGTTGTCCCCGGATATAACGGGGTCAACGATAATGGGCCGAGACTACAAACTAACTTTTCGTGGATGATATTTTGCTTACAATTACAAAACCAATGGTATCTCTCCCGAACTTATACGATATTCTTGACAAATTTTCAAGAATCTCGGGATATAAGATCAATTTAGAGAAATGTGAGGCTCTAGCAATAGCCTTACCATACAAAACTAAAAAAACCATTGAGCTCAACTTTGAATTCAAATGGGTGAAACACTCTATCAAATATTTAGGGATATTCCTGACATTAACACTAATACGGCATAAAGCCTTGGGAGGGATGAGTGTCCCCAACTTGCTAGATTATTATAAAGCGGCTATAATTGCCCAGACCGTGCTTGCTGGGAGACTTCAGGGAGATGCGGTATGGCCCAAAATTGAAGCAGGGATTGAGGGATGGACACATGAGGATGAGATGCTATGGAGCTTTAGATCACACAATACCCCCACATATAGTTCTCCCATACAAGATTCCAATATACAAGTTAGAAAATGGATCTCAGATTATACCACATGATTACCGCATCACTCACTGATGACACCCATCAGAAGTTTGTTACCACAGGATCTAAGGGGTGTTGCAGATAAATGGGCTAACAAAAGACTATACCGGGTGGCAGACATACTTGTATATATGTGGAGACTACACTGGTACCAATACCTCCAGCTGTCTTCAGCTGTGCGAAGATTCATAGCTAACACTAAGGCCCAACTTTACACGGGCTTAGAGATAATGTATTCCTCAACAAACAGACCTAAGCACGCAATATCCAGGCTATATATAGCTTTGCAAACACAAAGTAACAACATTAAGACATCACTAATGCTCAAGTGGGAGGAAGACATAGGGATTACCTTTGAGAAACAATCCTGGGAGGAGATTCTGGGGAAGGTCACTAAGGGACTACTTAGCGCCAACCTAAGGGAAAATTCTCTAAAAACAAATCACCCGGTGGTGACTTCCCATTTGTCGAGCTCAGCTTTTGTTATTTTTTACAGAGGCTGTGGGGAGAAGAGCACCTTTAAGCATAGGTGGTGGGAGTGAACAGAGACCAAACAGATATGGGACTCTCTCTCTGCTTTTTTAAGTGATGTTCTAGAGGAGGAGATACACCTTACAATGGCACAGGTGCTGTTACATGTACACACCGGGAAGTACAACAAATATATTAACACATTTATTAGAATCCTCTGTACAGTAACAAGGAATAAATTAGATTATACATTTAACATGTATGAAGCAGCCTCTTGGACTCTGAACACTAGAGAAACATTTGAAAAGGTGTGGACATACTGGATCATAAATAGTAAGGCAGAAGATGGAAAGGAAGACTAGAATTCACTAGACTCGATTGATCTGGGGTGGATAATCAGGAGGAGGGGGAGAATGGGCTAATTCAGTTAGGCTGGTAAGAAAAAATAAGGAGCAGTTAATTTATAAATCCAAAAATGGAGGGGGGGTCTGGGTGTCAGGCTTACCTACGGGGAAGCACGTCAGTTAAAGATACCAGGAGCTAGTGTGGTACCGGAATTACTTTTTCTTTTTATGTTCTTCTTTGTTTAATTTTTTTCTTTTTTTTCTGCTCTCTTCTCCTCTTAGATTATAACAACAAGGTTGTGGGATTGGAGGAGGATGGAAACATGTTTTCTGTTTTCAATATAATGGTTCTCTCTTGTACATGTATGTATATCTATTGCATTCTGAAAACAACTGTGAGATTGAACTGTAAAACTTTTACTTAATAAAAAATATTTAAACATAAATACAGGAGACGGGGAGAAAAAGAATCCCTGGCTTCTCCCATTCCTGTGAAATAATCTCCGTCACACAGTCTGGGACAGGAAAAACTTCCACAGAGTAAGGAACATCATAGTACTGTATTTATTAAGTTTACTAAACTGCTTAGGGTTGACAACGACAGAAGTATTGGAGTTGTCCAAATTAGCCAATACATCCTTTAACAGTACACAAAGGTGTTCAAGCTTAAATCTGAAGATTACTTCTTCAGTATGAGATGAAGGAATAATACTGCCTAATCTGAGATTTTCCCCTCAGAGGCTACCGACGTATCCTCCTCATCAGACTTTTGAGGGAGGGCAACCTGCGTAGAAGTAGGTGGAACAGAAACCTTACTATCTGAATGTCTAATTTTCCTCTTGCGTTTTCTCAACATAGGAAAAGCAGATAATACCTCAGATACCGCAGAAGATACCTGTGCAGCAAAATCTGCAGGCAAATAAACTCCTCCAGGAAGCTGAAAGGAACTGCAGGGCACTGTATATGATGCCATAGAGGCTTGGGACATTTGAGGAAAAAGCTGTGGCATTGCCTGAACAGCATCATCCTGAGAGACATTGGGCTTAGAGGGCAACAAATAGTGGAACAACACACAATTCTCTATGGTAGGATGTATCCACAAGAAAGGAGGAGCGCCTCTTTTATGCTACTCTAGAAATAAGGGGAACTATATAATCCCCAGAACTCCAATAAAAAAATGTGAATATAGAAGTAAATAGGGAGTCCTATTTTGAGATAATTGTAAAAAAAATTAAAAAAAAAATAATTATGTGGATTAATGAAATGTAAAATTAAATCATATAATACATATATTCTCCAAGTGATATAAGAACTTCTATTATTCCTAAGGTGACCTGTCAACAAATAAATGTCCAATCCAAGTCCATAAGGGTACAAACAGCTCGGTGTGGTAACCTTAGTAAAACAAATGAACATCAGATGATCCCCATCGAATAGCTGCTCTCTCCGTATAATAAGAAAATAGATGTAACAAGTCCTGTAAGACAAAAAAGGTAGAGGCGCTCTTGGTGCAGACAACCCTAAAACAGTGTAAGGTAGAACTTGTGTTGATGATAGGAGCAATACTCACAAGTGTAATTGCACAAGCAGTGCAATATCTAGTGAGCCGAAGCTTCAGAGCCGCTCGGCTGACTCAAATCTGTCCGGTCTGTTATGTGGATTCACTGTAGGTCCTCGGAACTTCCAATGTGACGATACCTAGAATACACAAAGAAAGGAAAGCGCCCTTGGTGCAGAGAGAACCGGTGCTTTGGGACACAACAACAAGGAGCAATAGAATTATACTCACAAAGGAGATTGCACAGCCAGTGCAATGTCAGACAAGCCAAAGCTTCAGAGCCGTTCGGCTGACTCTCAAGGCAGATCAGCTTTTCCAAAGATGAACCGAAAGGGATCTCAGGCTGGCAGCTGCTAATCCACAGTGTTGAAGCCGCTTTTATGGAAATTAAACCTAATAATAATATAATATCAAAAAAATAAAAAATAAAATAAATATAATATATTATATATATATAATATATATATATATAATTATTATTATTTTTGATATTATATTATTATTAGGTTTAATTTATATATTTTTTTAGTCTATACATATTAATGCCATAACGGATTATAACTGTAGATAAACTCTTAGGACTAGTGCCATTTCTAGCAGGTGAGAAGTTCAGTTAGGTTTAAATATTGTCTTCAGTATCGTCATCTATTGTACTGAAGAGTTTAGTTCGTTAATCTAATATTGTATAAATAGTTCTCAATAGTTTATAGATAGCATGATTTTGATTTTTGTACAATTTTAATTTAGTTTCACGAAATGTCTATATGATAATCTCGCATATTATCTTGAACACTAATGTATTTTATAAATCAAGTTATAGCTGATTTGAATTCTTATGTCAGCTTTATCTATATGGAATGTACGATTGTTATTCAGTTGAAGAAATAGATATTGGGCTTTAATCAGCAGCCCAGATAGACATCGTTCATGAATTGTTATTATTGTTAAAGCAATAGTTTAAGAAAATGATATTGTGACGATAAAAACTTTTTTCTTATTGCCATTTTTTATTGTGAACAAAGCTATTTGCAGAGACTATGTAGTAATGAATTGTAAGCAAATGTTATGTTACACAGGTGGATTTCACACACACCGCTATGAGACGCATTCATTTGATTAACACAGATGTGAACCCTAGGGGGTGTGTGAAAAACATAGTTACTGATTGGTCCATGTAGCCTTTAAAAGGCAGCAAGGTAGTCCTAGAAAGTTATGTAGCATGATGAAACGGCACCTAAGCCGAGAAACGTGTTGCAAAGTAATCTTTTAACGTTTTTAATAAATGTGATTTTATTTGTTCTACCTTGCCTACGATTATATTATTCCATCTTTACACTTTTTGGGGACCAATCGTTTATGAGCCGCTCTAAAAACTTTGACTAAGAAAGTCCGATTTCCATAAAAGCGGCTTCAACACTGTGGATTAGCAGCTGCCAGCCTGAGATCCCTTTCGGTTCATCTTTGGAAAAGCTGATCTGCCTTGAGAGTCAGCCGAACGGCTCTGAAGCTTTGGCTTGTCTGACATTGCACTGGCTGTGCAATCTCCTTTGTGAGTATAATTCTATTGCTCCTTGTTGTTGTGTCCCATAGCACCGGTTCTCTCTGCACCAAGGGCGCTTTCCTTTCTTTGTGTATTCTAGGTATCGTCACATTGGAAGTTCCGAGGACCTACAGTGAATCCACATAACAGACCGGACAGATTTGAGTCAGCCGAGCGGCTCTGAAGTTTCAGCTCACTAGATATTGCACTGCTTGTGCAATTACACTTGTGAGTATTGCTCCTAACATCAACACAAGTTCTACCTTACACTGTTTTAGGGTTGTCTGCACCAAGAGCGCCTCTACCTTTTTTGTCTTACAGGACTTGTTACATCTATTAGAGGGCAACAATTTATCTTTAAATTGAAGTGTTCTAGCTAATCATGCCGCACAGAATTGTATAGGCAAAACAATTTGTGCCTCAAGGCATACCAAGAATTGGTCCATGTCTATAATACTAAATAAAAAATTCCCCAAATTGTAGAATTTTTTTTAATACAGTCACTTTAAGAATTTTTAATACCACAGCCCCTTAACGTTATGCAAACAATTCTTTAAAAAAATAAACCAATCAGGCCCCCTACACCTCAGACAGGCTGAGGTGACTTACTGTAACACTTATACACAATTTGGCTGCCAGAAGTCTCTAAAACGATCATATAGTAGATCGACACTGAAGAGACTGAAATGCAATGACTCCACTCCATGAATATCCGACAGCAGAGAGAAGTCACATGACCGGCAGAGAGAGGAAACTATGCAGCAAGTAAAAGGAGCGCATTTCCCTCTGCCTACAACACCGGAGCTTAAAGGGACATTAAACCCCAACATTTTCTTTCATGATTCAGCTAGAGAATACCATTTTAAACAACTTTTTAATTTATTTCTATTATCTAATTTGCTTCATTCTCTTGATATTCTTTCCTGAAAAGCATATCTAGATAGGCTCAGTAGCTGCTGATTGGTGGCTGCACATAGATGCCTCATGTGATTGGCTCATCCATGTGCATTGCTATTTCTTTAACAAAGAATATCTAAAGACGGAAGCAAATTAGAAAATAGAAGTAAATTGTAATGTTGTTTAAAATTGCATTCTCTATCTGAATCATGAAAGACAATTTTTGGGTTTAATGTCCCTTTAAGTTACACAAATGCTCAAGCAGTTTGTCAGTTAGCCTGTTCTAGCTAAGCAAGCAAAGAAAACCAACTGCCAAATTTTAAGTTTATACATAAATCCCTGTATAAAACATAAGCCACACAAATACTAATAAAGTATTTCAACAAAATTAGCCCAAAGAGGAAAAATGTCCCAATAAAGGGAAGATTAACCCGTGGGCCCCAATTTATCAAAGGTCTTGCGGACCTGATCTGACACTGCGGATCAGGTCCGCAAGACCTCGCTAAATACGGAGAGCAATACGCTCTCCGCATTTAACATTGCACCAGCAGCTCACAAGAGCTGCTGGTGCAACGCCGCCCCCTGCTGACTCGCGGCCAATCGGCCACCAGCAGGGAGGTGTCAATCAACCCGATCGTATTCGATCGGGTTGATTTCCGGTGATTCCTGTCTGCCTGCTCAGAGCTTCATAAGTTGTGTTTCTGGTGAGTCTGAAGACTTGCCAGAAACACGGCCCTTCAAGCTCCGTACGGAGCTTGATAAATGGACCTGCTAGTCTCAACATACATAATGTGCCTGTCCACTGCCAAAGAAAATCTTGTATAAAGGATTTTAAAAATTTCTCCATCTACTGCATATGACATATCCTTCTGAAGTGCAAGTCTCCAAGACATAGAAGACAAAAGCCCTTACCTGCAGTCTAGCTGTCCGTCAGGAAGACAGCTCACAAGGCGTGAAAGGACACATACTCCTCACAGAGACCTGTAGAAAAAGAAAGAACAGAGTAACCAGCTCTGGCTTTCTGTACCATGGGCAGCAATGTGTTAGGAAACAAAGCAAGGACTACCTCAGGACCACCACTACTTTACTGAAGAGATTGACGTGGACTCAGCTAAACCCAAATTCCTTGCTTGCAGGAAAAAGTACCAGAAAAAGGAATTCATTTCTTCAGACACCAAACTTCACCTCCTCCATTGACAGAGGCAAAGAGACTGACTGGGGATTATGGGTAGGGGAGTGACACTTAACAGCTTTGCTGTGGTGCTCTTTGCCTCCTCCTGCTGGCCAGGAGTGATATTCCCACAAGTAATTGAATGAAATTGTGGACTCTCCATATCTTAGGAAAGAAGCTAAAATAAATAAATGTGCTCCCTTCTGATAACAGATAAATAAAATTATATATATATACAGAGTATATATATATATATATATATATATATATGTGTGTGTGTTTATAATATATACATATGTATATATATATATATATATATATATATATATGTATGTGTGTGTGTATGTAGCAGATTTATAGCCTACTTCTGTCTTTGACAGAGCAACAACAAAAAACACACTTTTTTCTTCTTCTTGTGATTCTTTATAACCCCTGAATGCTAGTGCACATGACTCATATAAATTCATAAAATTATGCATAATTTTAAATAAATTCTGCACACATTTAACCCCTTAAGGACAAGGCCATTTTTCAATTTCTTACCGTTAAGGACTAGGGCTATTTTTACATTTCTGCGGTTTGTGTTTAGATGTAATTTTCCTCTTACTCATTTACTGTACCCACACATATTATATACAGTTGTTCTCGCCATTAAATGGACTTTCTAAAGATACCATTATTTTCATCATATAATTTACTATAAAAAAAAAAAAAAAAAGATAATTTTTAAAAAAAAAAACACACTTTTTCTAACTTTGACCCCCAAAATCTGTTACACATCTACAACTACCAAAAAACAACCATGCTAAATAGTTTCTAAATTTTGTCCTGAGTTTAGAAATACCCAATGTTTACATGTTCTTTGCTTTTTTTGCACGTTATAGGGCGATAAGTACAAGTAGCACTTTGCTATTTCCAAATAATTTTTTTTCAAAATTTGCATGTTACATTTTAACACTGATATCTGTCAGGAATCCCTGAATAACCCTTCATATGTATATATATTTTTTTAGAAGACACCCCAATGTATTGATCTAGGCCTATTTTGGTATATTTCATGCCACCATTTCACCTCCAAATGCGATCAAATAAAATTTTTTTTTAACTTTTTCACTAACTTTAGGTTTCTTACTGAAATGATTTACAAACAGCTTATGCAATTATGGCACAAATGGTTGTAAATGCTTCTCTGGGATCCCTTGTCCATAAAAACAGACATTTATGGTTTTAGCATTACTTTTTGGTAATTAGAAGGCCGCTAAATGCCGCTGCGCAACACATGTTTCATGTATAGAAATAAAGACACTACAAGCTGTTAGTGTGAGGAATCATGTTGGACTATAGAACTACACACCAGGTCAGAGGTAGGAACAGGAAACAGGAAGTATAAGGCAAGGCAATGCAATGTTACCATAAACAAACAGAGTCACAGTATTTGCATAATAACTCCATAACATCTTCCCTTTTTACATTCAATACAAAATCTGCTAACAATTTACCTAAAACAGATCCTGAACTAGACTTGTGCATGGTCGAAAAATTCGGTTCGGATCGATTTGGATTTTTCGAATTTCGGTTCGGATCGATTGGAATTCGGAAACATTTGAATGAATTCGTTTCGGATTTGTTTCGGATTCAAATAAATTTGGCTGGATTTGGTTCGATTTGGTTCGGATATTCGGAATTTCGGTATGTTTTAGGTGGGATGTGCTGTGTATTAGACTAGTATTATGTACTGTATATTAGGTGTAACCCATAGCAGAGTGATATAACCTAATATACTGTACAATACTAGTGTAATCCATGGCTATCCGAATCTACCGAATAAATCCGAACTAATTCGGATTTATTTGGTAGATTCGGTACTACCGTAATTCGGAAATTCGAATTGATCCGAATCTCTGAATTTAACAAATTCGTCCGAATTTGGATTCGGAACGAATCAAAACGCACATGTCTATCCTGAACATTCTTAAAAATAACATACTGCATTACTAGCAGCAAAAGAAAGTCCAGATATACACTTGTAGATTAAAAATTCAAAAACCTTTATTTAATCAGGATAAAATCCATTGCACCAAAAATGCAGAACAGTAAAAGACAAGTCGGTTTGACTAGTTTTGGCTTGTGGCCGTAATCATAAACCTTGCTATAAAGTGAACATGAGGTAGTTTAAAAAGGGTAGTACTACTCACTCATTAGTTAATTAGTAGAGAGGATTACACCTCCCCATTAACCCCCGACTCACTAAATACATTCGATGGTTTAACAGATATAAAGGCATGGTAAACAGGGTGAAGCAGCAGGTTCAATCTATGTGATGTATATATTATGTAAATAGAACCAATCAATGTTTATACATACAAAACAAAACAATTTATATATAGGTGACTTGAACACTAAAGCTCTGAAAAAATCAATCATACATCTAAATATTGTTTGCCATGTATTATAAGACAAAGTGTCCACCCATGTATATATATATATATACATTTAATTTAGTTTAAATGGGGTACATGGTAATATAAGGCATGAAGACATGCAGGCATAGACATCCAAGTTGGAATTCAATTTAATCACCTAACAGTATAAAGCTTTGTACACATTGAGTAACCTAACCATACATATATATCCACATAGCCATGCTAGTTGAAACTAAAGCTGAGAGTCACAAATATGTAAATGTGGCAATTTGAGCCACATAAAAAAACAGAGTGTAAATCAGGGTATGAACAACGTGGGTACCAGCCAGAGACGGTAAACACACTCACGTGTGAAGAGAATATGTAAAGGGTAACGGTGTATATGGAACAGGCACTTGCAAGGTACTTAAGGATGGAATATAATATACACAGTATACACAGTATAGAAATGAACATAGGCAAAATACTATTATACTCAGATGGTAATTACAATGCATGTTTTATATTGTGTTACTGCCAGTGGTTAATTAGATCAAATTCTGAGTTGAAACCCTCAGGCACCTGAGTCCTGAGTTTAAAAATCCAGAATGCTTCTTGTTTGGCTAAAAGCCTGTCTGCATTACTGGTAGATACACTACAGATTGAGTCTATCTGGTGGTCTTGAAATTCGACCGTTAAGCAAGGCCACAGGGATTTTGCCTGGGGAAAGCTGTTCAGCTCCAGAAGGTGTTGATACGGAATTGCCCTCTTTCCTGGCTGGTGTGTTTGGCACAGAAGAACTTGCTGGTATAAGAGGCTTTATGTCATCTTCATTGTATCCTTCTGATATGGCAGCAGTATTGTCTCTGCCTTGCTTATGTGGTCCAGTAGGACTAGGTGTATTGAGAGTCTCAGGAAGCTCAAGTGCAGGATTCTTATAGGCTTGTGTGGTGAGATGTTCTGCCACTCGCAGGTCCACTCGATTGTGGCGGTAGAAACTACCTTCCACATTCACAAGATATGAGCGAGGAGCAACCCTCTCAACACAGGTACCCAGTCTCCAGCGACCAGTCCTGTCACTAGGGAGCGGCTTCATACAGATTGGCTCTCCAATGCTTAGTTCAGGTAAGTCTTTGGCAGACACATAGTATGTCAGTTTGGAGATCTGTTTCCTCTGTCATAGTTTCTCCAGTACCCCTGTTACCACACAAGGTTCTAGTAATTTATTTGCCAATTTATTTGCCACTGGCAATAAAGTATTCAGCCTCCTTGATATCAAGCGCTGTGCAGGACTACTGTCCATCCCTTCAGTTGGGGTGTTCCTCCAATGTAGAATGGCTTTCCATGGGTCATTACCTTCATACTTGCCTTCTTGCAAAGATTCTTCACTATCTTTACAGCTGATTCCGCTTTGCCATTAGCTTGAGGGTGTCGCGGGGAAGAGGTAAGATGCTCAAACCCCCAATCTGTAGAGAACCGTCTCAATTGCTCACATGCAAACTGAGGTCCATTATCTGAGATTACCCTGTCTGGCTGTCCATGACATGCAAACTGTGCTTTATAACGCTTGATTGTAGTTTCAGCAGACAGGTCGGGAAGAAGCTCAATCTCCCAAAAGTCAGAATAGTGATCAACGATTAGTAGAAAATCTTGCCCAGCATAATTCAGTAAATCCATGCTTACAATTTGCCAAGGCCGTGTGGCAGCACATGTGACATCATGGGTTCTTTCTGTTGTGCCTGTGCTGAACAATGGCTAATATAGTCTCTAATCTCATTTTGCATGTTGGGCCAAAATAGGATATCTCGTGCCTGCCTATAGCATGCTTCTCCACCAATGTGACTGACATGAATACACGTCAGCATCTCCGATCTTAATGATTTAGGAATGATGACCCTTGACCCCTTGTACAGTACACAATCCTGAATGCCAATTTTCTCGGAAAGTCCAGTATTCTCTTACAATTAATGGCAACTCTGCCTTTGAATCTGGCCAACCATTCAGAAAAACATACTTAAGTGGTTGCAAACTCTCGTCAATTAATATGTGATGTCTTATCTGAATTAATCGTTGGTCTGTGACGTTTAAATAGTCTGAATGATTAATCTGCGACAGGACATCCAGGTCCTATTGAACATTCCAAACTGTGTGTTGTGCACTCTCGGGTGTACCACTTGCTGCTGTAGCTCTGCTAAGAGTGTCACTAATGTACATTTCAGGTCCAAGTTTATAGACAACATTTAGGCAATCATTTTGTAATGTGAGCAACATGCTCTGTAGACGTTTTGGTGCACAAAAAAATGGTTTCTTGAAAATAGATATCAGAGGCTTATGGTCAGTTTCTGCCTTGATCTCGTCACAACCATAGAGGTAGTGATGAAAGCACTGTCAGGCAAACAAAATACTCAGACATTCCTTTTCGATTTGTGCATAGTTTTGCTCAGTAAGGCTCAGTGCTCTTGAAGCAAAAGCGATAGGCTGGTCAGCTTGCAATAGGCAACACCCTAGTCCACTTTTGCTTGTGTCACTTTGAATAGTTACAGGTTTTGTAACGTCATAGTACTTCAGGACAGGTGTATCTGTGACCAAACGTTTGATGTCCTGCACCGCATTATCATGCTTAGGAAGCCAATGCCAAACTGCATCCTTGTCCAGAAGCATTCTCAACATTTTGATTTTTTCTGGGTCAGCCTTCAAACCCTCAAAGGATAGTATGTGTCCATGGAAGCGGACCTCTTTGACCTTGAATTGCAGTTTTTTTCATGCCAAGTCTTAGTTTCACCTGCCTACAATAATTCATCAGTTCCAATAGTTTGCCATCATGATCTTGCTCTGCTTCCCTATCTGTAACCCCACAGCCAACCACAAGGATGTCATCAGCTATTGGTTCGATACCACGAGTCCAGCCAATAGTTCATATTGTTTAAGCTGATACACCTCTGGTGCAACTGATACTCCAAAAGGCAACTTGAGCCATCTTTTCCTGCCCCATGGAGTCCAGAAGGTTGTCATGTAGCTACTTGCATTATCCAACTTACATTGTAAAAATGCATCTCGGGCATCAACAAGCGTGAACAGGCGTGCCTTAGGCAGCTTGTACAAAACATCCTCGAGAGTTGGCATGATGTAGTGAGATCACCTTAGTGCCTGATTCAAGAATTTGGGATCTATGCATATTCTTAGCTTATCAGGCTTCTTTACAATCACCATGTTACTTATCCAATCAGTTGGTTCAGTCACTGTTGCTAAATGTCCATCAGCCGCATACTGGTCGAGTTCCCAATTGCTGCTGCAATCCCCACTGATTCTCATCCCCTCTGAGGGAGGTATGCAATTCATGGCAGTCATATTGCCTTTAAGTCTCTAAGCTCTCAAATATCAGAAAATTCACAAAAACAAAATTTATGCTTACCTGATAAATTTATTTCTCTTGTGGTGTATCCAGTCCACGGGTTCATCCATTACTTGTGGGATATTCTCCTTCCCAACAGGAAGCTGCAAGAGGACACCCACAGCAGAGCTGTCCATATAGCTCCTCCCCTAACTGCCACCCCCAGTCATTCGACCGAAGACAAGCAAGAAAAAAGGAGAAACTAGAGGGTGCAGTGGTTACTGTAGTTTAAAAATAAAAAACACCTGCCTTAAAATGACAGGGCGTGCCGTGGACTGTATACACCACAAGAGAAATAAATTTATCAGGTAAGCATAAATTTTGTTTTCTCTTGTAAAGGTGTATCCAGTCCACAGGTTCATCCATTACTTGTGGGATACCAATACCAAAGCTTTAGGTCACGGATGAAGGGAGGGACAAGGCAGGCACTTAAACGGAAGGCACCACTGCCTGTAAGACCTTTCTCCCAAAAATAGCCTCCGAGGAAGAAAAAGTATCACATTTTTAGAATTTAGAAAAAGTATGAAGCGAAGACCAAGTCGCCGCCTTACAAATCTGTTCAACAGAGGCCTCATTTTTAAAAGCCCATGTGGAAGCTACCGCTCTAGTGGAATGAGCTGTAATTCTTTCAGGAGGCTGCTGGCCAGCAGTCTCATAAGCTAAGTGTATTATACTTCTTAGCCAAAAAGATAGAGAAGTTGCCGAAACCTTTTGGCCTCTCCTCTGTCCAGAGTAGACAACAAACAAAGCAGATGTTTGACGAAAATCCTTCGTAGCTTGTAAATAAAACTTTAAAGCACGAACCACATCAAGATTGTGTAAAAGACGTTCCTTCTTTGAGTAAGGATTAGGACATAATGAAGGAACAATCTCCTGATTGATGTTCTTATTAGATACTACCTTAGGAAGAAACCCAGGTTTGGTACGCAAAACTACCTTATCTGCATGGAAAATCAGATAAGGGGAATCACACTGTAAAGCAGATAACTCCGAAACTCTTCGAGCCGAGGAGATAGCTACTAGAAACAGAACTTTCCAAGATAAAAGTTTAATATCTATGGAATGCAGAGGTTCAAACGGAACCCCTTGAAGAACGTTAAGGTTTAAACACAGGCTTAATTCTAACTAAAGCCTGACAAAACGCCTGAACGTCTCGAACCTCAGCCAGACGTTTGTGCAAAAGAATAGACAGAGCAGAGATCTGTCCCTTTAAGGAACTAGCAGACAATCCTTTCTCCAATCCGTCCTGGAGAAAAGATAATATTCTAGGAATCCTGACTTTACTCCATGAGTAACCCTTGGATTCACACCAATGAAGATATTTACACCATATCTTATGGTAGATTTTCCTGGTGACAGGCTTTCGAGCCTGAATTAAGGTATCAATGACCGACTTGGAAAAACCACGCTTTGATAGAATCAAGCGTTCAATCTCCAAGCAGTCAGACGCAGAGAAATTAGATTTGGATGTTTGAAAGGACCTTGAAGTAGAAGGTCTTGTCTCAGCGGCAGAGTCCATGGTGGAAAGGATGACATGTCCACCAGATCTGCATATCAAGTCCTGCGTGGCCACGCAGGAGCTATCAAAATCACCGAAGCTCGATTCCTGCTTGATCTTGGCAATCAGATGAGGGAGCAGAGGAAACGGTGGAAACACGTAAGCCAGGCTGAAGGACCAGGGCGCTGCTAGAGCATCTATCAGCGCTGCCTTGGGATCCCTGGACCTGGACCCATAACAAGGAAGCTTGGCGTTCTGACGAGACGCCATGAGATCCAGTTCTGGTTTGCCCCATAGATGAATCAACTGGGCAAATACCTCCGGATGGAGTTCCCACTCCCCCAGATGAAAAGTCTGCCGACTTAAAAAATCCGCCTCCCAGTTCTCTACTCCTGGGATATGGATAGCTGAGAGATGGCAAGAGTGAACCTATGCCCATAGAATTATCTTTGAAACCTCTAACATTGCCAGGGGGCTCTTTGTACCGCCCTGATGGTTGATATAGGCTACAGTCGTGATGTTGTCCGACTGAAATCTGATGAACCTGACCGCAGCTAGCTGAGGCCAAGCCTGAAGAGCATTGAATATCGCTCTTAGTTCCAGAATGTTTATCGGAAGGAGGGCTTCCTCCTGAGTCCACGAACCCTGAGCCTTCAGGGAGTTCCAGACTGCGCCCCAGCCAAGAAGGCTGGCATCTGTCGTCACTATAGTCCATTCTGGCCTGCGGAAGCTCATTCCCCTGGACAGATGGACCCGAGATAGCCACCAGAGAAGAGAATCTCTGGTCTCTTGATCCAGATTTAGCAGAGAGGACAAATCTGTGTAATCCCCATTCCACTGATTGAGCATGCAAAGTTGCAGTGGTCAGAGATTTAGGCGGGCAAACGGAACTATGTCCATTGCCGCTACCATTAAGCCGATTACTTCCATACACTGAGCCACTGACGGCTAAGAAGTGGAATAAAGAGCACGGCAGGAAGTTAGAAGCTTTGACAACCTGACCTCTGTCAGAAAAATCTTAATTTCTACTGAATCTATCAGAGTTCCTAGGAAGGAAACTCTTGTGAGAGGGGAAAGAGAACTCTTTTCTTCGTTCACCTTCCACCTGTGAGACCTCAGAAAGGCCAGAACAATGTCCGTATGGGACTTGGCGATTTGAAAAGTCGACGCCTGTATCAGAATGTCGTCTAGGTAAGGGGCCACCGCTATGCCCCGTGGCCTTAGAACCGCCAGTAGGGACCCTAGAACCTTCGTAAAGATTCTTGGTGCAGTGGCTAACCGGAAGGGAAGAGCCACAAACTGGTAATGCCTGTCTAGGAAGGCAAACCTGAGAAACCGATGATGATCTCAGTGTATCGGAATGTGGAGATAAGCATCCTTTAAGTCCACGTTAGTCATATATTGACCCTCCTGGATCATAGGTAGGATGGTTCGAATAGTCTCCATCTTGAAGGATGGGACCCTGAGAAATTTGTTTAGGATCTTGAGATCCAAGATTGGTCTGAAAGTTCCCTCTTTTTTGGGAACTATAAACAGATTTGAATAGAATCCTTGCCCCTGTTCCTCCCTTGGAACTGGGTGGATCACTCCCATGACCAGAAGGTCTTGAACACAACGTAAGAATGCCTCTCTCTTTATCTGGTTTGCAGATAATTGTGAGAGATGAAATCTCCCTTTTGGAGATGAGGCTTTGAAATCCAGAAGATATCCCTGGGAAACAATCTCCAGAGCCCAGGGATCCTGGACGTCTCTTGCCCAAGCCTGGGCAAAGAGAGAAAGTCTGCCCCTAACTAGATCCGGTCCCGGATCGGGGGCTACTCCTTCATGCTGTCTTAGAGGCAGCAGCAGGTTTTTTGGCCTGCTTTCCCTTGCTCCAAGCCTGGTTAGGTCTCCAGACTGGCTTGGACTGGGCAGAATTTCCTTCTTGTTTTGTAGTAGAGGAAGCTGAAGCTGCACCACTCTTGAAGTTCCGAAAGGAACGAAAATTAGTCTGTTTGGTCCTTAATTTGTGGAGATATCCTGGGGAAGGGCGTGGCCTTTCCCTCCAGTAATATCAGAAATGATCTCCTTCAGTCCAGGCCCGAATAGGGTCTGCCCCTTGAAGGGAATGTTGAGAAGCTTAGACTTTGAAGTAACGTCAGCTGACCAGGATTTAAGCCATAGCGCCCTACGCGCCTGAATGGCAAAACCTGAATTCTTAGCCGTTAGCTTAGTTAAATGAAACATGGCGTCAGAAATAAATGAATTGGCTAACTTAAGAGCTTTAAGCCTGTCTAGGATATCATCCAATGGGGTCTCCACCTGAAGAGCCTCTTCAAGAGACTCGAACCAGAAAGCCGCTGCAGCAGTGACTGGGGCAATGCATGCAAGAGGCTGGAGAATAAAACCTTGTTGTATAAAGATTTTCTTAAGGAAACCCTCTAATTTTTTATCCATTGGATCTAGGAAAGCATAACTGTCCTCGACGGGGATAGTTGTACGCTTAGCTAGAGTAGATACTGCTCCCTCCACCTTAGGGACCGTCTGTCACGAATCTCGTGTAGCGGCATCTATGGGAAACATCCTTTTAAACGCAGGAGGGGGAGAGAACGGTACACCTGGTCTATCCTATTCCTTCGTAATAATTTCTGAAAACCTCTTAGGGATTGGAAAAACATCAGTGTAAACAGGCACTGCAAAGTATTTGTCCATTTTACACAATTTCTCTGGGACTACAATGGTGTCACAGTTGTCCAGAGTTGCTAAAACCTCCTTGAGCAACAAGCGGAGGTGTTCAAGCTTAAATTTAAATGCTGTAATTTCAGAGTCAGACTGGAGTAACGCCTTCCCTGAATCAGAAATGTCACCCAGAGATAGAAGCTCTCCTGCTTCGGCTTCTGTACATTGTGAGGGTATATCAGACATAGCTACTAAAGCGTCAGAAAGCTCTGTATTTGTTCTAGCCCCAGAGCTGTCTCGCTTTCCTTGTAACCCTGGCAGTTTGGACAATACCTCAGTGAGGGTATGATTCATAACTGCCGCCATGTCTTGTAAGGTAAACGCATTGGACGCACCAGATGTACTTGGCGTCACTTGCGCGGGAGATATAGGTTCTGACACATTGGGAGAGCTAGGTGGTTTAACCTCCCTTTTGCAGTCTGAGAAACCTCTGGTGATAAATCCTTAAACCCCATAATATGGTCTTTATAACTTATAGAAAGGTCAGTGTATTTGGCACACATTCTAAGAGGGGGTTCCACAATGGCTTCTAAACATAATGAACAAGGAGTTTCCTCTATGTCAGACATGTTTAACAGACTAGTAATGAGACCAGCAAGCTTGGAAAACACTTTAATAAATGTGAAAAAGCAATTAAATAAAAACGGTACTGTGCCTTTAAGAGAAAAAAACTACCTCATAAACTGCAAAACAGTGATAAAAAGTAGTAAACTCTACGAAATTTTTACAGTGTGTATAAGAGACTAAAGCAGCATTGCACCCACTTGCAAATGGATGATTAACCCCTTAGGCCCCAAAACGGATTAGAAAAACGGAAAACCGTTAAAAAACAGTCAAACACACTGCCACAGCACTGCTGTGGCCCTACCTGCCCTTAAACACGATTTTTTGCAGGAAAAACACCCTCTATAGTGGTCCTAGATGCCAGAGGACTCCTTTAGGGAAGCTGTATGTCTCAGTCTGAAGATTAACTGCGCATAAAGTGCGCAAAAACAGGCCCCTCCCACCATGCACTGAAAGTCAGGGGGCCTTTTTTAGGAGTGATCTAACAAGCCATGTGGAAGCAATGTGCAAAATAAAGATTTATCACCCTCAGAGAAAAAACGTTTTTACACTAAGTAATAAGAGTATTAACATGAATATTACCCTTTTTTGCAAGCATGATCCCAGTTGCTGTTAAATCACGGTATCAGGCTTACCTCAAATATACCAGGCACTATCAGCATTTTCTAGACCTTATCATCTCTCTAGAAAAAAATATACTGAACATACCTCAAAGCAGGCAATCTGCAGACCGTCCCCCCAACTGAAGTTTTCTTTCCATACTCTTCAGTTATGTGTGAGAACAGCAATGGACCTTAGTTACAAAACCGCTAAGATCATCAAACCTCCAGGCAGAATTCTTCCAATTTCTGCCTGAGAGTAAAAACAGTACAACGCCGGTACCGTTTAAAAATAACAAACTTTTGATTGAAGGTAAAAAACTACACTAATTCACCACATCTCTCTTAATACTTCCTTTCTTGTCGAGAGCTGCAAGAGAATGACTGGGGGTGGCAGTTAGGGGAGGAGCTATATGGACAGCTCTGCTGTGGGTGTCCTCTTGCAGCTTCCTGTTGGGAAGGAGAATATCCCACAAGTAATGGATGAACCCGTGGACTGGATACACCTTTACAAGAGAAAAAAAAACATTTTAGGCTGTAACTCACAAAGCTGTGCTGTATCCAGAAGCTGCTGTGCTCCAAACAAGAGGCTCAGTCCTGATTCTAGTCACTTCTGACACCATGTTTCATATATAGAAATAAAGACACTACAAGCTGTCAGTGTGAGGAATCATGTTGGACTAGAGAACTACATCCAGGTCAGAGGTAGGAACAGTAAACAGGAAGTATAAGGCAATGTAATGTTACCATAAACAGAGTCACAGTATTTGCATAATAACACCACACTTGTATTATTCCCAGCAGTGACTGGGTTAATTAGGTAGCTTGTAGGGAGCTTGAAGGGTTAATTTTAGCTTTAGTGTAGAGATCAGCCTTCCAACCGACACATCCCACCCCCTGATCCCTCTCAAACAGCTCTCTTTCCTCCCCCATCCCACAAATGTCCCGCCATCTTAAGTACTGGCAGAAAGTCTGCCTGTATATATAAAAAAAAAAGATTTGTGTTTGTTTTAAGAAAAAAATAAAAAATTAAATTATATATTTTCTGCAGTGTAGGTTCCGCCCTTACCACCCAACCTCCCTGAGCCCCCCCCCCCAAACAGCTCTCTAACCCTCCCACTATTTGGTGCCATTTTGGGTACTGGCAGCTGTCTGCCAGTACCCACTTTTCAAAATATTGTGCCTTTTTAATATAATTTTTTTATTTTTCTGTAGTATAGCTGCCCCCCTCAATACCCCCCTCCCTGTCATCCATTTTTTTAAACAGCAGCTGCTCCCACCCACCAACGATTGGCACCATCGCTTGCAGAGAGGGCCACAGAGTGTCGTGTGTGCCACATCGGTGTGCCCAAAAAGTTATTGCAGTGATGCTTGAATATCGATGCATCACGGCAATACCTTGAAAGCAGCTGGAAGCAATCAGGATCATTTCCAGCCGCTTTAAACCCCTAATGACATGTATGACGTGTGTCGTTAAGGAGTTACAAAAAAAAATCTAAATATGCCACTGGTGGACACTGATACATCTAACAGTCATAAACACAGATTTTTTTTTTCTCCTTAAAATTTACTATTTACAACTTTTGAGTTTACAACCAGTGATAAATTCTACAAAGAGGTATACATACAGCTTACAAAAAGAGAAGGGAAGCAAACCCTTTGAGAATCATTTTTAGAAAGTGCCATATTTCACCTATAATTAGATTGCCTCTAACAACACGTACAGAGACATTTACATTTTGCATGGAATATTCGTATGCTCAACAAACTTTAAAGTACAAAATTGTACCAAGCATTCTTATGACATTATCTGTGTAGACAGACCTTTCCAACAGACCACTGATTGCCATAAAGCATGTTCAATTATTTGTCCCGCTAAAGGTAACAAAGTAATGCTCTGTAGCAAGCCTGCTGGAGCGTCCATGGTTAGTTGCACATTACCTGGAACAATTTTTCATAGAAGGGAACTACAGGAATCAGAGGATCTGGAAGATGCTTATCACACTGGAGTAACCATACATCTCTAAATTGTAAATTTGATGATGTGATTACCTATTTATTTTCAGTTTAACATTAATGCTGCAATTAGATTTCTATGCTACATTTTCTAATCTATAATATCAATAGTCCCTGAATGTGTTTTAACATATTCTAAACATTATCACTTAAAGGGATATGAAACCCAAACATTTTATTTCATGATTCAGATAGATCTTATCTATGTGCAGCAACCAATCAGCAGCTTCTGAGCCTACATAGGTATGCTTTTCAAAACAAATCAAATTAGATAAAATAAATACTTTCAAAAGTTGTTTAAAATGACATGCTCTATCTTATTCATGAAAGAAAAAAACTAAAATGTATGCTTACCTGATAAATTTGTTTCTTTCCGGACATGGAGAGTCCACAACGTCATTCCAATTACTAGTGGGATATTCACTCCTGGCCAGCAGGAGGAGGCAAAGAGCACCACAGCAAAGCTGTTTAGTGTCACTTCCCTTACCCATAACCCCCAGTTATTCAGCCGAAGGGAAATGGAAAAAGATGATAACACAAAAGGTGTAGATGTGCCTGAGGTTTAGTAAAAAATACTGTCTTATATTAAGGGTGGGATCAAGGACTCTCGATGTCCGGAAAGAAATTTATCAGGTAAGCATACATTTTGTTTTCTTTCCTAAGACATGGAGAGTCCACAAGGTCATTCCAATTACTTGATAGCCCCACCTATCACCTCCACAACACCCACTCAACTCAGCATCACTCATATCCCACGCACTAACTCACAATTATCATGCACACCATCAAATACTCATCTGACACCCTCCTCAGCCTGAGAAACACCACCAAACCACTAAAAACCATCTCCCAAACAATACTACGAAAAGAACCACTTCTTAACGCTTATTTGCAACCACCCAATCAAAACAGGACAGCACTACCTCCAACATAACACCTATCATGTACTCTGCTCAACTCCAGATCAGCAGTCAAGCGCAAACACGAAATCTATGATTTCATCACTCAACACAACACAGATTGTCTCTTCATCACCGAGAGCAGGCTAACACCATCCCAGCAGAACTAGTGCCTGAGAACTACTCCATCCTAACAGAGCACAGAGTCGGACAAAGAGGAGGCGGCGGCCTAGCAGTGAACTACAAATCACACCTCATTCTTACTAAACCAAACCTACAGAACAAACTGCCATTCATGGAAACACTCCCACTTCAACTCCAAACAACACCCCAAGACACCATCCACATACTACTATGCTACAGACCACCAGGACTAAAGACGCACTTCCTCACACCCTTCACTGAATTCATCTCCACACACACCTTGAAAACCAAAAACCACCTGCTACTCAGGGACTTCAACCTCTGGGCCAACTCCTCCCAGGACCCCATCGCCATCGCCTGCATCAGTGAACTGAAAACACTAGGTCTACAGCAACTGATTAGTGCTCCCACCCATATTTCTGGCCACACCCTCGACCTTATCTTCAAACAGAACATCAACACTCTGGACCACATAACTCTACCATGGACTGACCACCATGCCATCAAATTCAAAATAACTACAAACATCCTTTGCCAAAAACCAGCACACTCAATAACAACACACTGGACAAGATCACAGAAGAAACTACACTCAACTCTTCAAAATCACACTGTCCAAGAAAATAGCGACACTAACGCAAGACCTCACAGCTGAAGACACATTCAACTCTCTTAACACAGTACTACTACAGACAGCAGACACAATCGCACAAATCCACAGAACATCCACCTGCAAAAACAATTCTGGCTGGTTCAACGACTCCCTTACATCTCTGAAACAAGAACACAGAAGAGCAGAAGCAGCTTGGAGAAGGAATCCAAACACAAACGACACAAACTACAAATCACTCACTACTAAATACCACAAAGCCATTTTCACAGCAAAAAAAGAACACTTCTTCAACAAAATCTCAAAAGCCATAAATCCCCCCCGCAAGTTTTTCAAACTAGTCGCACAGACTATGAACCCCATCTGTCTTAAATAACCAGCAAATGAAACACAAGAATTCTGCAATGAGCTATTTGACTTTTTTATTGACAAAATCACAAACATTCGAGAAGAAATTCAACAGAACATAGCAAACAACTCTGCCCGGTCACCACAAGAAGGAAAAAAACACACAAATTCTCCACAACCACCGATATTTACCCTGGTTCCAATCACCATTGATACCACCAAAACCTTAATCAAAAGACTCTGAGACAGCACATCACCAAACAACATTATTCCCACAAAACTTCTGAAAGAATGCACCGACATTCTGGAACCCACCATAACTCACCTCACAAACCAGTCATTCAAAGCAAGAATCGTGCCGATTTCCCTCAAACAAGGTATAATCAAACTCCTCCTAAAGAAGTCCAATCTTGACCCCAAAAACGCAAACAACCACAGACTTGTCACAAGCCTCAACACCCTCTCCAAGATTATCGAGAAAGCAGTAGTACAACAGCTACAGCCCCATCTGGACACCCATGAACTCCTGGATCCAATACAATCTGGTTTCCGCCCTGCCCCTGGACTGAAACGGCGCTCCTCAAGATCTGGGATGATGCCCTTGAAGCAGCAGATGAAGGAGAATCATGCCTCCTGGTGCTACTGAACCTAAGCACAGCTTTCGACACAGTAGACCACAAGACCCTGCTCATTCATCTCGCAGAAGTAGCTGGAGTTGCAGACCCGGACCTACCCTGGTTTGCATCCTTCCTAGGGAACCGATCATAGTGTTACTTGGCGCTTTCACCTCAGAAGCATATAAAATCACATGCGGAGTCCCTCAAGGATCACCCCTGTTGCCCGTGCTCTTCAATATCTACCTCCGCCCACTCCTCAAAATCATTAGCAACCAGGACCTGTTCTTTCACTCCTATGCCGATGACACTCAACTCTACCTGCACATCACCAACAAGAAAGACCAATACCCCTGGAAAACTGCCTCTCATTGATCGACGAGTGGATGACTGAGAGCTCCCTCAAACTCAATGGATCCAAAACAGAACTTCTCTTCCTCCACGCAAACCGGAACAAACACCCGAGCACAACGTCCAACCCACCTACTATCCTCGGACAAACCATCACCCCAAAGCCAAAAGCCTTGGAGTCATCTTTGACTCAAATATGTCAATGGATGCTCAAATAGGATCTGTAGTCAGTGGATCTCACCACCTTCTTCGCCTGCTACGTCAACTAATCTCCTTCATCCCTGAAGGAGACACCTTAGTTGTAGTTGGAACAATCATCAATTCTCGACTACGCAAACTCCTCAAATACCAAATCTCACGGCTGCAAGTAGTCCAGAACACAGCCGCCAGACTGATAACTGGGGAAAAAACCTGGGAATCGATCACCCCGTCCCTGAGGACACTCTATTGGCTACCCATGAAGGATCATGTTACATTTAACACCCTCTGCCTTACCCAAAAATGTACAAAAGGAAAAGCCCCCAAATACCTCTGTGACAAAATTAAGCACTACACCCCAGATAGCCCCCTCCAGTCAGCCAACCAGAGCCTCCTCCACACACCCAAGACTTGCTACAAGTCAAAAGGCGAACGAAGATTCACAGTCCAAGGACCATGGCTATGGAATGTGCTACCCACGAACATCCACTCAGAAGAAAATCATCTGGCCTTCAGAAAGAAGCTCAAGACTTTCCTTTTCTGAAGACTCAGGCTGCCACTGACTGAAAAGCGCCTTGAGGAGATTTCGTTTGCAGTGTAGCGCTATATAAGTTACTCATTCATTCATTCATTCATTCACTAATGGGAACCAATACCCAAGCTAGAGGACACGGAATGAACAGGGAGGGAGAACAAGACAGGCAGACCTAAACAGAAGGCACCACCGCTTGAAGAACCTTTCTCCCAAAAGAGGCCTCAGCCGAGGCAAAAGTATCAAACTTGTAAAATTTAGAAAAAGTATGAAGAGAGGACCAAGTTGCAGCCTTGCAAATTTGTTCCACAGAAGCTTCATTCTTGAAAGCCCAAGAAGAGGAGACAGCCCTAGTGGAATGAGCCGTAATTCTCTTAGGAGGCTGCTGTCCAGCAGTCTCATAAGCAAACGAATCACACTTCTCAACCAAAGGGAAAGAGAAGTAGAAGTGGCCTTCTGACCCTTACGCTTCCCCGAGAAACAAACCGGGCAGAAGACTGGCCAAAATGCTTAGTAGCCTGTAAGTAGAATTTTAGAGCACAAACAACATCCAAGTCATGCAACAGGCGTTCCCTTTTGAGAAGAAGGATTTGGACAGAGAGAAGGAACAACGATTTCCTGATTAATATTTCTATCCGAAACCACCTTAGGGAGAAACAACCAATTTAGTACAAAGGACCGCCTTATCGGCATGAAAAATAAGGTAAGGCGAATCGCATTGCAAAGCTGAGAGTTCAAAAACTCTATGAGTAGAAGAAATAGCAATAAGAAACCAAACTTTCCAATATAATAACTTAATATCTACAGAATGCAATAACTCAAACGGAGCCTGCTGCAGAACTCTAAGAACTAGCTTAAGGCTCCAAGGAGGAGCAACAGGTTTAAACACAGGCCTGATTCTGACCAGGGCCTGACAAAAAGATTGAATAGATAACGCAGAAATCTGACCTTTCAGAGAAGTGACTAACAACCCTTTTTCCAGACCTTCCTGGAGGTAAGACAAAATTCTAGGTATCCTGACCCTACTCCAAGAGTAGCCCTTCGATTCACACCAATAAAGGTATTTACGCCATACCTTATGAAAATCTTACGAGTAACAGGCTTGCAAGCCTGAATCATGGTATCAATGACTGACTCAGAAAACCCACGCTTAGTCAGAACTATGCATTCAATCTCCATGCAGTCAGCTTTAGAGAAACGAGATTTGGATGGAGGAAAGGACCCCAAGTTAGAAGGTAACCTCCAAGGAAAAAGAGATGACATCTTCACTAGGTCTGCAAACCAGATCCTGTGAGGCCATGCAGGAGCTATTAGAATTACAGACGCTCTCTCCTGTTTAATACGAGCAATGACTAGTGGAAGGAGCGCAAACGGAGGAAACAGGTATGCTAGACCAAAATCCCAAGGAACCGCCAGAGCATCTATCAGAGCGGCCTGAGGATCTCTTGACTTTGAACTGCAACTTGGAAGCTTGGCGTTTTGACAAGACGCCATCAGATCCATCTCCGGTACCCCCCACTTGAGGGTTAACCTGGAGAACACCTCAGGATGGAGAGCCCACAGCCCGGGATGAAAAGTCTGTCTGCTCAGGAAATCTGCTTCCCAGTTGTCCAATCCTGGAATGTGGATGGCAGATAGAAGACAATTGTGACCTTCCGCCCACTAAATATTCAGAGTCACCTCTTTTATGGCCAATTAACTCAGAGTTCCTCCCTGGTGATTGATGTAAGCCACTGAGGTGATATTGTTTGACTGGAATCTGATAAACCGGGCTAAAGACAACTGAGGCCATCCCATCAAAACATTGAAGATCACTCCCAACTCCAAGATATTTATCAGAAGAGAAGACTCCTCTCGAGTCCATAGGCCCTGAGCCTTTAGCGAGTCCCAGACTGCTCCCAAGCCTAGCAGGCTGGCGTCCGTGGTCACAATCACCCAGGAGGGTCTCCGGAAGCATGTTCCCTGAGACAGATGATCACGAGAAATCCACCACGAGATAGAGTCCCTTGTCAACTGGTCCAGATCTATCCTCTGAGACAGATCCGAATGGACTCCGTTCCATTGTCTGAGCATGCATAATTACAGAGCTTTGAACTGGAATCGAGCAAAGGGAACGATGTCCATGGAAGCGACAATCAGACCAATTAACTCCATGCATAGAGCTACTGATGGCCGAACAGTAGACTGTAGAGAGAGGCAAGAAGAGAGAATTTGGGATTTTCTGACCTCTGTCAGAAAAATCTTCATAGATAGGGAATCTATGATGGTCCCTAAGAAAACCACCCTTGTAGCTGGAATAAGGGAACTCTTCTCCAGATTCACTTTCCATCTGTGGGAACGTAGAAAAAACAACAAGATCTCCATATGAGATTTTGCTAGTTGAAAAGATGGCGCCTGAACCAAGATGTCATCCAGATAGGGCACCACCGCAAATTCCCAGAAACCTGACAACTGCCAAGAGAGCCCCCAGAACCTTTGAAACAATTCTGGGAGTTGTGGCAAGGCCAAACGGAAGAGCAACAAACTGAAAATTTTTGTCTAGGAAAGCGAATCTCAGGAATTTGTGATGATCCCTGTGGATGGGAACATGAAGATACGTGTTCTTCAGGTCTAAGGTCATCATGAACGGACCCTCTTGGACCAAAGGAAGAATGGAACGAATGGTACCCTGAGAAATTTGTTGAGACACTTTAGGTCTAAAATGGGTCAAAAATTCCCTCTTTTTTGGGAACCACAAACAGATTTGAATAGAATCCTTGACCCTGTTCACACACAACCACTCCCAGGGAGAAAAGGTCCTGAACACACTTTAAGAATGCCTCTCTTTTTATCTAGTCTGCAGAAAACCTTGATAGGTGAAATCTGCTTCTGGGAGGACAAGTCTTGAATTGTATTTTGTAACCCTGAGATACTATGTCCACAGCCCAAGAGTCTGGGACATTACGTATCCAAGCTTGTTGAAAACAGGAACGTCTGCCCCCCACCTGATCCAGAAGTGGACCGGGGCAGACCCTTCATGCTGACTTAGTCTCAGATGAAGGCTTCTTTGATTGCTTCCCCTTATTCCAAGATAGATTGGGTCTCCAAGAAGACTTGGACAGCTCCGGCTTGGAGGAGGAAGGGAAAGACTTCTGAGCCTTGAAGTTACGAAGGGAACGAAAATTAGAATTTTGACGTCCCTTAGGTCTATTCTTCATATCTTGGGGAAGAAAGGACCCCTTTCCACCCGTAATTTCAGAAATTATTTCCGCTAGGCCATGACCAAACAGGGTCTTGCATCAGCTGACCAAGATTTCAGCCACAGAGCCCTGCGGGCTAGTATAGTGAAGCCAGACATCTTGGCTCCCAGTCTAATGACTTGAATGTTGGCATCAGAGATAAAGGAATTGGCTAATTTGAGGGCCTTAATCCTATCTTGGATCTCCTCCAACGGAGTCTCCTCTAAAATCAATTCAGACAAGGCATCACACCAATAAGATGCTGCACTTGCTACTGTGGCAAAACAAACAGCAGGTTGCCATTGTAGACCCTGATGCACATACATTTTCTTTAAATAAACCTCCAGCTTTTTGTCCATAGGATCCTTAAAAGAACAGCTATAATCAAAAGTGATAGTGGTTCTCTTAGCCAGAGTAGAAATAGCCCCTTGTACTTTAGGCACTGTGCACCATGAGTCTCGATTGGAGTCAGCAACAGGAAACATCTTTTTTAAAAACGGGAGACGGGGAGAAAGGTATCCCTGGCTTATCCCACTCCTGTGCAATGATCTCTGACACACGGTCTGGAATAGGAAACACTTCCACAGAGGAAGGAACATCATAGTATTTGTTAAGTTTACTATATTTCTTAAGGTTGATAGCAACAGAAGAATCGGAGTTGTCCAAAGTAGCCAGTACCTCCTTTAACAGTAAACTGAGGTGTTCAAGCTTAAATCTGAAGTTTACCTCTTCAGAGTCAGTCAAAGAAATTATACTTTCCGAATCTGAGATTTCACCCTCAGAAGCTACCAAGGTATCCCCCTCCTCAGACTTAAGATGGAGGTCAACCTTCGCAGCAGCAGAGGCGACAGACACCTTACTATCAGAAAAAATGTACAGTCTAGCGTTCTAGCTAAACATGTAACACACAATTGCATAGGCACAACAATTTGGGCCTCTAGACATAATAAGCATCTATATAAAAAAAAAACAGATTCCTGTTCCATGTCTATAGCTGCAAAATAAAAAAAAAAATCCCCAAAAATAAAGGAATAACTAAAATTATGAAAAAGACTACTGTCACTTTAACATAAAGTCTTTATTCCCTCAGAGTGTTATACACGCAAATATAATCTCAGTACCTCTACATCTCAGACAGTCTGAGGTGCCTTACCGTAACTCTCAGAGGATCCACAATTAGATGCACATAGACTGCTTACGAACGACTCCTTCAACAAGCTAACACAGAAGAAGCTTAGAAGAAGTGATGCCACTCCGCTCCAAGTCGGATAAGCGGCAAGTCACATGACCGGCAAATAGGAACTGCGCAGCAAAATAAAAGCTTGGGTTCCAAGAAACTGCGGAGTAAGACCGGAGAATAAAATTATTTTTGCAGTCACAATAAAAGCCTCAATAAATTGTGCCCTACCGTTCTTGCGCTTCTAATAAAAATGCCTTATTTAAACCCTTGTCAAAACTATAAGAGTGAATAAAATTAAAGAGCCACAGAGGAAACATCCCCAATATTAAGGGAAAATGAACCCCTAGGGGCCTATCTATCAAGCTCCGAACCGAGCTTGACGGCCGTGTTTCTGGTGAGTCTTCAGACTCGCCAGAAACACAAGTTATGGAGTAGCGGTCTAAAGACCGCTGCTCCATAACCCTGTCGGCCTGCTCTGAGCAGGCGGACAGGAATCACCGGAATTCAACCTGATCGAGTACGATTGGGTTGATCGACACCCCCTGCTGGCGGCCCATTGGGCGCGAGTCTGCAGGGGGCGGCGTTGCACCAGCATATTGCTCTCCACATTCAGCGATGTCTTGCAGACCTGATCCACACAGTCGGATCAGGTCCGCAAGACATTTGTTAAATTGGCCTCATAGTCTCCACATACAATATGTGCCTGCACACTGCCCCAGTGAATCCTATCTATAAAGGATTTATCATGTCCCAATATTACTACAGAGTTAATTATTTTTCTGAAGTGCAATTCTCCAACACCTAGAAGACAAAAGCACTTATCTGCAATCTAGCTGTCCGGCAGGAAGACAGCTCACCAGGCATGAAAGGATACATACTCCTTACAGAGACCTGTAGAAAAAGAAAGAACAGAGTAACCAACTCTGGCTTTCTATGACTAGGGCAGCAAATATGTCAGGAAAACAAGTAAGGACCACCTCACCACTTTCTAACTGCTTAAAAGCCACCACTAATTTTACTCAAGAGATTGTCTTGGACACAGCTAAACCCAAATCCTTGCTTGCAGGGAAAAGTACCCAAAAAAGGAATAAATATCTTTAGACACCAAACTTCACCTCCTCCATTGACAGAGGCAACAAGAATGACTGGGGGTTATGGGTAAGGCAAAAGACACTTAGCAGCTTTGCTGTGGTGCTCTTTGCCTCCTCCTGCTGGCCAGGAGTGAATAGCCCACTAGTAATTGGAATGATGTTGTGGACTCTCCATGTCTTAGGGAAGAAATATGGGTTTCATGTCCCTTTAATCAAGATGCACCAACAAAGAAGAAAGTTTTAAAATGTACTTACACATGTACATAAAACAATATAAATCTATAAAGTCTAGCTTCTCAACATGTATTTAGTTGTATAAAAGGGTTAATGTGATTCTTGCTTTCTATTTATTTTATATTATCCTGATGAAGATGCATCTCAAGCCAAAAGTCAGTATACTTATATGTCAAGTAAAGTGCTACCGTAAAATATTACAAATAAAATGTGGTTGATAAAAAGTGCATTGTCAAAATGTAAAAAATAAAGGCTACTAAAGAACTTAGCAAACTAAGGGCTAGATTCCGAGTGGTCCTCTAACTGTTGTGCGCGAGCGATAATGATTTTATTGCAGCTCTGAGCACGTCTGAAGTAAAGAGCGTATTACAAGATGAAGTAAAAGTGTTTGCTTGAGTGCAATTAAATTCAACGCGCACCGGGATAGTGCGATTTCAGAGCTCGGGTCAACTATTACGCTCGACTAAAAAGTTGCATAAAATACATTTGAAGTACAGTTACACTCATAACAACACTAATAAAAATTATTTTTAAAAATTCAATAATAAGGGCTCAAAGATATGAGATCTCAGGTGTTAGAATAAAACAGAAAGGGCTTTAACATAGATACATACATATATGTGTGTGTACATATGTATTTATATGTGTATTTATGTATTTACAGACATACAGTATATACACATAAAAAACACATACAGTATGTATACATAGAGACATATATACACACATAAACACATATGTATACGTATAGAGACATATAAAGAAGTGCATTGGAGCCCTTTGCAGTCAAGTAGCTGAAAACATGAAAAATCATATTTATGCAATATTCATATTTAAAGGGCCAGTAAAGTCAAATTAAACTTTTATGATTCAGATAGGGCATGTAATTTTAAACTACTTTCCAGTTTACTTTTATCATCAAATGTGCTTTGTTTTCTTAGGCACATATGCTAATTTCTAAGTCCTTGAAGGCAGCCCTTTATCTGAATACATTTGACAATTTTTTACAGCTAGAGGGTGTTAGTTCATGTGTTCTATATAGATAAAAAAATATGCTCACGCCTGTGGAGTTATTTACGAGTCAGCACTAATTGCTTGAAATGCAAGTCTGTCAAAAGAACTGAGATAAGGGGGCAGTCTGCAGAAGCTTAGATATAAGGTAGTCACAGAAGTAAAATTTATATTAATTTAACAGTGTTAGATATGCATAACTGGGGAATTGATAATAGAGGTATTATCTATCATTTTAAGGTTAGTGCTTAAGTGAAAACGTTTTACTTTCAACTTGTAATATGCTCGCTACCCAATGCCTGCTAATGAGCGAAGTTAGCATGTGAGCGATAAATAGCGCTCCACTCATAATCAAGCCCAAAGTGTTGCTTTCATTATTCCATGAGGGCCTGTCATTTTTAAAATGTCTAACTCTGTATTGGTTCACAGATCACAAAGATATTTATGAATTAACATTTTATTACCTTATCTCTTCTATAACCAACTGGTAGTGTAATTTCTTCTACTGGCTGTGTTAACACAGCTTGGCCTTGAGGCAAAAAACTTTCAGTATGGGTGGGGATACTACAGGCTAAATAAACTATTTAAAATGCCAATATAAGGGTAATGGAAAAACTTGTAAACAATGTAATACACTCCAGCAGGTGGATAATTGGGAACAAATTAAAGGGGGGGAATTTTTTTTGAGTAAACTGTCCCTTTAAAGGAACATTAAACCCAAACATTTTCTTTTATGATTAAGATAGAGAATACAATTTTAAACAACATTCCAATTTACTTCTATTATCTAATTTGCTTCTTTCTTTTGATATCCTTTGTTGAAGAAATAGCAATGCACATAGGGCAGCCAATCACACAAGCCCTCTATGTGCAGACACCAATCAGCAGCTACTGAGCCTATCTAGATATGCTTTTCATGAAAGAATATCAAGAGAATTAAGCAAATTAGATAATAGAAGTAAACTAGAAAGTTTTTTAAAATTGTATTCTCTTTCTGAATCATGAAATAAATGTTTTGGGTTTAATGTGCCTTTAAGTTGGTATGTGTAAATAAATTATTATCATCATTTATTTGTATAGCGCCAAAAAAATATGTAGTGCTGGGTACAGAGATAGCGGTATGAAATGACAAGAATTTGTGATAAGATACAAAAACATAGACTAAACAAAAACTAGTAGAGGAGGAAGAGGGCCCTGCTTATAGAGCTTACAGTCTACAGGTTGAGGGTGCAGAGGCATAAGGTTTTGGGTAGCTTGTCACGTGGATTGTAGTTGCAGCAGTAAGTCAAGGCAGATCAAGGTTTAATGTGGGTAGGATGAAAAACAGAGGAGTGATGGTAAGTCTCTCTGAATAGGTGGGTTTTTAAAGAACTTCTGAAGTTTGTTTGAAATTCAAACAAGTGCTTTTGCATTGCCTTTTACTATGCATGTGTTGAGTATGCAGCTCTACTGTATTTAATGGTCATTAAACTGACATTGTTAATCATGATGCTTTCTCTTTTAACTCATTTACGTCCAACACAAACAAGAACTTTATCATAGTATTTTTCTGCCAACTAAAAGGGAAGTCCATCTAGAAATTCAAAAGCCAGATGAACATAAAAGGTGGTTGCAGCAGATGATTCCTCTAGGAACTGTGTTCAAGGATTAAGTCCATAAATTATATTTTGATGTTGTTAATGGGTATGTTGAGGAAAAGCTTATGGGGGCGCAAGCTTCTGAAAAGTTTGAGAAACAGTGCTTAGAAAATCAATATTGCTTAAAAATAAATCAACAAATATTAAAGTATGTTACAAAAACACCTTCTTAGTAATTTCATAAAGTAAAAAATGTGCACGCAACAGCATAAACTATGAAAAGCAACACAGAAAAACAAAGTAATATGTTTATTAAACATTAATAAATATTTGTATAGCATTGTTTATTTAAATAAAGTTTCCCAGTTTTGAATATTTAAAATATTTACAATCTTTTTCCTATTCTTACATACTGTCTTCGCATACAAACAAAGGCAGATAGGCAGCTTTTATTCATCATCCAAAGCATCAAGTTGGATCATCTTTTACAATTCTTCTGTTGTAAATACAGTTGAAGAATTATATCTTTAATTTCCTCTCTTTTATTCTTCACAACACTATGAGGAAACCAGTTTTCCAAACGCATTGGTGGTTCAAAAGTTTCAATAGGTTTCTGAAAAGTAAATAAAAATCTGTTAGAAAACCCCTATAACTATCTGACTAAAATAATAAAAATAAGCCTTACACATATTTATTTTGTTTTCCTGGCTCATATCCCATAACAACATTCACCAAGTAATAGCTTTGCCTTTAGTGTGCATGGAGACATATCCTACTAGAAAGCCCTGTTATGTGTAAACAATTAGCAATGTTTATGAATAGTAGGATGGGTTTTAAAGAATATTATCCTGGAATATAACCGCAAAGAAAAAAACCCACACACACACAGATTAATTCTTCACATTAAATCAAGTCTCTT
This sequence comes from Bombina bombina, assembly GCF_027579735.1. Lineage (NCBI taxonomy): Eukaryota > Metazoa > Chordata > Amphibia > Anura > Bombinatoridae > Bombina > Bombina bombina. The sequence goes on along the minus strand of NC_069501.1, from coordinate 737,213,976 downwards.
ACTACTCGTATCATGTCCAGAACTGGTAGTCCTCTTTACTGGAGGTAAAAACTCCATGAAAGCTTTAGATTCTTCTCTTTCCTCTATACACAGAATATGCATCTTGCTAATTTCTCCATTTACCCTCCTCTTTATTACTAGGAAAATAGTTTATCTTTGTAAATATTGCATCCTTACTGAACAGCCTGCAGTAAATGTCTTGTTTTCAGAAAAAAATACAGCATCCTTATTCAAATGTAATATAATAGCTCATGAGATGATCTACCATTTTTATTTTTTAAATATAAAAAAGCCTTGCTCCAGTCAGGCGTCCAGATCAGAGAGCCAATAAATAAAAAAGAAAGAACTGGTGTAGCTTTTTATTCCTTATAAGTGAGCACAGGAAGATTTACCCCTCTGATCAGTATGCTTTTGTAGTGAAAATACTAAATCTCATCCATCCTTGTCTATAAAAACAAAAATATCTCAGGATATAAACTGAAATTTTACATTCTGAAGAGTAGCGGCAAATTTCTGTTCATTCATGTGGAACCATCTCATTTTAGATGACTAAAATGGATCCACAACACAAAAATCAGTGTTACATTTTCGTTATCAGTCCCATTTTAGTGACTGCACCAAACCGGAGCTGTACAAGTATAGAAATGACAAACTACTTCTGAGTGCTGTTAGTGTATGTTGTGCTTCCAGTGGCTTAAAAACGGTAGCAACCTGAGGAATTTTGCTCCTTGCACCACTAAAGTAGCAGCTGTAAAAGGTTTGGCCAAGTGCCATTTTCTGAACTTTAATTAACTTCAGTGAACTAATAGACACAAGGAGCTTAGGAGCTGGAAGAAAGATGATTATTTTTGTGTGTGTGTGCATGTAGGTGGTGCCAGCTGGAGAGTGTTTGTTTTCTGACTACATTTCAATTAGTCATTGTTTTAGTTCTGGCACATTAATTTAGTAGGTTAATATATAGTGTATCAAAAAATAAAAGAGAAAATACCCACATAATACATGGATATTAAAGAATGACAAGGCTGCACTCATGATCAGAAAAACAAAATTTATGCTTACGTGATAAATTATTTTCTTTCCTGGCATGGAGAGTCCATGAATACATTCAATTAATGTTGGGGATTAAGCTCCTGACCACCTGGAGAAGGCAAAGAAACCCCAGCAAAGCTTAAGATCCCTCCCACTTCCCATAATCCCCCAGTCATTCAGCCGAGGTAAAAGGAAAGAGAAGAGGAACACAAGTGGTATAGAGGTGCCCAAAGAGTTTGAAATAAATGCTGCTTCTAAGAATATAAAAGGTTGTGTCATGGACTCTCCATGCCAGGAAAAAAAAAGAATGTATCAGGCAAGCATAAATTTTGTTTTCTTTCCAATGGCATGGAGAGTCCTTCATTCCATTCAATTACTGTTGGGAAGCCAATCCCCAAGCCAGAGAGGACACATAATGGACAGGGAGGGAGAACAACGGAAGGCAGACCCTAAACTGAAGGCACCACCACTTGAAATACCCATCTCCCTAAAGAGAGACCTCAGCTGAGGTACAAAACATCAAATTAGAAAAGAATGAAAAGAGAACCAAGTAGCTGTACAGCTTCGGTCCATGGATCCCTTGATCCCTTGTAAAGAAAAAACAAAATTCTTCCTGAAAAAGTAGGTTGATGTCTTATAGACAAGGGAAAGACACTCCTTGATCACAAGGAGAAAAAAGTTGTAGAGGCCATCTGGTCCTTGCGCCCACCGGGAAAACAAGACAGACAAGGAGAGAATGTCAAAACTCGTGGCAGCCTGGATATAAAAACTTTAGATCTGAACCACTCCAGGACAAGAATAAAACGCCCCACAGAAAAGAAGGTATAGGACAGAAGAAGGAAAACAAACTTCTGATGAAACTTAAAGTGGAGTCTGTAGTAGAACATGGCAGATAATAGTGCTGCTATGAGACAAAAACCACTCTAGGATGAAAACCCAACCTAGCACAGAGAAACTTTAGAATGCTGCCACAGCAGGATTCAAACTCTAAGCCTTCAGCTTGCTAGGCAGGGTAGTTATCCCTTAGGCCACTTAGTCCTGTAGACAAACACTTAAGGCTGAACTATATCTTAAATTCTAGAAGTAGAAGAAATAGTCCATAAGAACAAGACTTTCCAAGGAAAAATTAAAATAATCACAGAACACCTAGTCTCTATAGAATACGAAGAACTGGATTACGGCTCCAGAGAGGAGCAACCGGTGTAAACACAGTCCTGATAATAATCCAGTCAGAAAAAAAGGACATAACATCTGAACAACCTGACAACTCCTAATGTGATAAAAAAGGTGAGAACAGATATCTGTCCCATATAGGTACTATCAGATATAACCCTCTCCAAAATCTATTGGAGGAACAAAATGAGAAAACCCGTACCTCGAAACAAACTCCACGCAGTTTGTCTCATAGGATCTAGATACTTCCGAAGGAAAAGATCTAGAAATAGAAAATCCTACCACAGCAGGAAATTTCCATGATGGAAGAAAGACATCCTCACCAGAGCTGCAGACCAATACCTATAAAAGAATCAGATCACCAAGGTCCACTCCTGCATGATGCAAGCTAGAACCCTGAGAAGATTCACAGAACTATTAGTGCATCTCTAATGGTCCCTTGATCTGTATCCGAATCTGGGCAGTTTGGAAGAAAAAAAAACTCCAAATAGGGATATCCCTGGGAATACCTATAGAAGAAGAACCTACGCCTCATTACTAGAGGCCCAAGAAAGCTCCCATACCAAAAAGGTATGTCTTAACACATTTCTCCTAGAAGGATTATAGACGTAGCTGTACGTAGCTGTAAAACCATGCAGGAAGCCACTAGGGCACAGCTGTCTCAGAATACTTGAGATCCTAAGGAAAAACCAGCCCCCAAGGTGGAATCGATCCCACAACCAGCTGCTTCCTAGCTGAACATGGTAACCACTAAGTGATGCTAGAAAAGATCTAATAGAGCATTGATTGCTGTAAACATTACCGAGGTCTAAGCAAAAAAACGTAAGGGGATTAAAATATGGAAAACCCCAATCGTTAAGGAGCCTTAGCTTCCTAGGCTAGGAGCCTTGCAGAGTGCATAAGAACAAGTGCCTCGAGAGAGGACTGAACCCACAACTCTTCACCAGAGCTGTTTCCAACTGTACTTACAAGGACTGCTATCCAAGCTTCAGCAAAGACAAAGGCCCCGAACAGGGCAGCCCAGGATAACTAGGAAGGCTAAAACTTAAAAGGAGAAAAATCAAATATGACAGCTAGAACCACTGAAGAACAGGAAATAACCCTGAACCAAAATGCAATAAAGGTTCATAATCCTATAAACAATATTACAGAATATAATAATATATATATATATAGTCCAAGAAATACAAATAAGAATATGCAAGTTTCAAAGGACAACAAAGTAGCAATAGTTCTTAGAAGGAACGTCCTCACTAAGATGAAGAGTAGAAGAATCTACAGCTACACAAGACAAATACGATGCAACCGCCCATGGCAGAAGACCTTCTCATATGAGAAAGAATAAAAGAAAGAACAAAGGGGCACCTCATGTGCAGAACCACCAAACAGGTGTGTAGACACAATATTTTAAATTAGCCAAATGGATACTCACATATCGCTAGAGCAACCTAATGTGCTGGTAGATACAGGCTGATGAATTCAAGGGTGTTTTAGCTCACCCACTCCGGAAGATCCCCGTGTGCTGCAAAAGGATACTCACATTCTTGTCCAGAATGTGAGTACCCTTTTGGCATCATTAACACACATGCCAATTTACTCTGGTTGACCTGCACATGTAGTGCTTTTCTGCTTTACTTCCCTTTTGCAGCACACAGGGATCTTCCGGAGTGGGTGAGCTGATACACCCTTTAATTCATCAGCCTGTATCTACCTGCACATTAGGGTGCTCCAGCGATATGTGAGTATCGATTTGGCTCATTAAAAATAGTGTGTCTACACACCTGTTTGGTAGTTCTGCACATGAGGTGCCCCTTTGTTCTTTCTTTTATTCTGTAGTTTATCCAGATCAGTCTGTGAGGAGGAGGCAGCAATCACCTGATTGCCAATTTGGTGAAGATTTTCTAACCTTGGAGGAGTGTACCACATTAACTTTGTAACTGTGATACAAGGACTTTGAATGTATAGTGGACATATTGGCATATGGTACACCTATAATCCATCTACCTTGTAATATATGCGCCCCCTCTAGTTCCAGCTATTTACTATCATATGAGAAAGAACTCATAAACATCATATAGGGAAGGCAAGAATTGAAAGTATTAGAGAGACGTAAGATCTCAAAGCAAAGTATGATTTAGACATAGGACCATACATGCTGCCACAGACTAAAGAAAAAATCTCCAAATCATGAGAAGATTATAATATAGAGACCATACACATGAAACGGAATTCTCCTAACAGACAATAAAATATATAATACAAAAGACGATACATGATATCTCAGACATTATCAGAAAACACCTCAATATGAGAGAAAAGATAATATTGAGTCCATATACCTATTTATGGAAACATAAAAATAAATACATTAGTGTCCTAAGATCACTAAAAAATATATATGTATGATACCAAGGACCAACATGAAATTGAATCCATAAACATAAAGAAGATTAACATACAATTAAACTCCTAAGGTCACTAGGAATTATATGTATGATACGTGGACAAAATATAATGTCTCAATATGAGAGAGATGTAAAATGGAGACCATATACCTCAAAAAGAGTAACATGCAAAGCATCTTAGAATCCTAAGATCACTAAGAAATATGTAAAGTTACATAGGACGATAACAAGATGTCACAGGCAATAGCATACATTCCCTCATTATGAGAGAAATTATTCCATATGCCCAAAATAGGGAAACATAAAAATAAGCATATTAGTGACCAAAAATCACTAACAATTATGTGTATATGTCCTCAGACAACACATGATGCCACAGTCATGAGCAGAATCACCCCGTTAAGTTCAGAGTCATAAGATCCATTCACAACGATATTCCTAGGGATACCGGAATACACCCTGGATGAAACATGAATATGGAAAAGCAAAGGAATATATAATTGTCATGCCCGCATAGGGTCCTGAACACTGGACACCCAAGATATATCTCATTAACCATACATTGAGCTAACCCGGGATCTGTATAAAAATATATAGAAACCTGGATTTTACATTGAACCGCCACAGGATGGCGGCAAACACTAGTAAAACAAAATTAAAATTAACTTCGCGAGTAACTAAACTCAACCTCCCTAAAATCTTTCTAAGTGTGACACCTGAAAACACATTATAATGGAAAGAGAGAGCAAATACAGATAATACTGTACAGATGGTAAACCCCTTTAAGGGAAATATTCCACACCAAAAGGATAACATCTAAGCGTGATAATATAAGTGAAAAAACAAAAAGCACTATATAATGCTACATAAAAATACCATTAAACGCCACTAGGTGGTGCCAAACAACATGAATTATTGACAATTAGAAAAGAATGCAGGAATAAAATTAAATACATTCTAGAGAGTCCATTACAGGAATGGACAGATACTAGGCATGACAAGGCATATTACCTATGTTTAACAGAGTACTCTAAGCATGAAAAGTACTGTGTTCCACATTTTGTAATTAAACAGCTCCCTGAAAATTATTTCCAAAGAATAAGGCCTGCAGTCGCCGTAACATACACTTATACGGCAAAGAGACACAAGATCCAACAGGGAGGTACTCGCCATCTGCATTAGAGGTGCAGAGGAAGGCGCCAATGGCATTAATTGCGGGCCGAATAGTCCCAATGTCCCCCTGGAGATACCTTTACAGGAGAGCGCTATTCTCAGTGTTGAAATGCGCAACACCGCAGAGGATTAAAATGACGACGCTAAGGAAAACACATCAGCCCACATATGAATACGCCTAGATGGCGGATTACATACCCCAGCACTGTACACTGGAGTCTACCCGAATGATTTAAGTGAAGACTGAGGGAGAGATCTATCATAGTATATAACATACACCCAGATATGCGAGCGAAAAAGGCAGACAATCGCTGCAGCACTAGACTGAAGTATTATGTTCCTGCGTCACCAGACTGTAAAACACACTAAATCAGGAAAGCACATAAAAAGCTTGTTCTGAAATCCCAGAAACATTTCCAGCCCTCTATTGCAATAGCTCTCTGTGTCAAAAAAAACTATAAACGTTTATTAGATATCTCCTACAACCGGCTAGGACTCTAGTAACGACCAGCGGTACGAGCGGTTTGAAATAACAGCCAGCTCTGGGCCCAGAATATCCTGAGATCAGGAATGAAACAAGGTTTAAACAGCTCCCCTTACCCTCTGAGGGAAATAAAAGGAGCCCACACCCATAATAGAGTATAAAAGAGAAGGCCGTAAAATTGGAACGGGCAGGGATAGGAGTATGAGGGTACAATTAGCACAGTCCCCATAGCCAATAAAGCCTGGTTCTTTACTTGTACTCTGACCCTTCATAAGGCAATGTAATCATCAATTCTTTGTCCTGGCTGTTCTTAACCCAGGAAGCTGCTCCACTGCAAAATATCCCCAAACTTGCAGATATATAAAAATAAATAATAAAGTACATATCCCTCCTGAACGAAGCAGGTCCAACTAGGTCCCTGATAATCCCAGTCCTTCCATTGATACATCTTATTCAGAAATATATAAGAAAGGATTTACCCTCCAGGGTCTTCTGCTGTGGAGCAGTCACAGCAGCTCCAGGTCTGTTAGCCTCATCCGACCGCTGACAGGGACCTGAAGACACAAGAAAAAGCAGTGTTAGGGGTTAGCATAAATTGTTGGAGGGAAAGCAAGGACTACCTCACCGACCTCCAACAGCTAATAGCCACCATTACTCTTACGAAAGAGGATTACATGGACACAGCATTGCCCCAATCCTTGCTTGCAGGGAAAATACCCATTAAAGGATTACAAACTTTATTTTTTTCAGCACACCATCTTTACACACCTCCTACGATGTACACAGGCAAAGAATGACTGGAGGATTATGGGAAGTGGAGGGATCTTAAGCTTTGCTGGGGTGTCTTTGCCTCCTCCTAGTGGCCAGGAGCTGAATTCCCAACAGTAATTGAATGGAATCATGGACTCTCCATGCCATTGGAAAGACAAGGCTTTTTATTAGAACCTCTTCACAAACTCCAAAAACATCCCTAAACCAGAAACCAAAAAAGCACAAAAAAGGTGCACAAAAATAAATAAATATAGAGCCAAGCTTGGAAGTACACAGTGGTTAATCTGTTACATAGATTGGGAGAAGCAGCATAAAAACGACCAAATGTTGAGCACATAAGTGTACAAGCACGCTCAAAGCCCTTATCAAGAAAGTTCAGCAGTAGTTTCCCAGCATTCACATAATAACATAAAGGATGCGAGAAAAGAAACAAACTTGCGAAAGTGCTGTATAATCCTCAATCAATGTTCAAATGCAGAAAATTGCCACAACCCCAGAAGCCAGCCCAGTTAAGGTGAGGGGCGAAACGCATCATGTTTGGCGTTCTAAACAAACCTGCATTGTTTAACTAGAGCCATGGAAACTTTGCTGTTCCTGGATTTTGTAACCCACCAATATGGAAGAGCAGAGCATAAGTGTGAGGTGTCCTAATCAGGTTGTGGAAGATACCGCTCACGCCACACTCGATAGCTGCTTTGGTGTTACTTGTACTGCTATTTACATATCCGGATGCACAGCAACATTTGTGAGTTATGTTTCCCACTTCACCTTGAAATGGGAGAGTGTTGATACAGTATTGTGGCAATTTTCTGCATTTGAACATTGATTGAGGATTATACATTATAAAGTTTGTTTCTTTTCTCACATCCTTTATGTTATTATGTGGATGCTGTGAAGCTACTGCTGAATTTACTTGATAAGGGCTTTGAGCGTGCATGTACATTTATGTACTCAACATCTGGTTGTTTTTTTATGTTGCTTTTCCTATGTAACAGATTAACCACTGCGTATTTCCAAGCTTGGCTCTATATTTATTTATTTTTGTGCACTTTTTTTGGTTGCTAGTTTTGGGATGTTTTTGGAGAGTGTGAAGATGTTCTAATAAAAATACTTTTCCTGATCATGAGTGCAGCCATGTCATTCTTTAATATTCATGTATTATGTGGGTATTTTCTCTTATTTTTTGATACGTTAGTCTATTACTGCTTGCACCTGTTTTGATCATAGTATATTCATTAATAGAGTGAACACAATTGCTTGTTATTAATATATATGCATCTATGTGTGTATGTATGTATATATATATATATATATATATATATATATATATATAGATAAGATAGGGAAAGGGAAGCTAGTAGAGCCAAAAATTTGATTCTTTACCTTGGACTATATGGCAACGCCCAGGTGTAACAAAAACCTTATATTATTTAGATATTCAATATATTCAATATAAAGAATTATACAGCAACCACAATTAGATTGCTATAAAAAATAGACAGGGATTTCAGCACATATTTTTATTTATTAGCTCAGCAAAAATTCTAAGCTCCGCTATAATAGCGGTAAGTGTAATCTAAACTCATTCACCACAGAGTCTATGCTATCCAGAGTCTATGTAGATTAGAAAGTTACCACTTAATAGAAGAACACATGAACCAATGAGTCAGGAAACGTGATTGGACAAATGCATAAGCACAGATTCAACTGTGCAGTTTTATTGTAGTTCACACAGAGCAAAAACAAAAGCTGAACAGGAATGAGCTGTCTAAATTGACAACACCTCCACTAGTGGGTGGTTACGTGTAAACGTAAAATCTGCCACCATAGTGATCATTGAGGATCTATGTCAAGGCAGCTCATGTATTAAATTAGACAGTAAGCAGTTTGCACATAAACAGCTGAATAAAGTATGAGATGTAATGCTTAAATAATGTGCACTTTACCTAATTTGGCCAAATTGTGCAATAAACCTCCTCAAAGTAATTTTAGAAGAGAACAGTATAGTCTGTAGGGGGCCAATGAAACAACTCCAGTAACAGCGGGCACCACCAACTATATGAGAGGTATCAGGTGTCATGTTATAATGTGTCAGGATCTATGTTTCTTAACCCCAGTGTATACAGACTAACTGTGAAAATAAACATTAAGCAATATGCATATGCTAATTTATACAATAATTCCCAAGACAAGAAAAAGTTATGGGGATAGAAGATAACAACTCCAGTATTCAGCGGGCACCACTAAATTTTAAAAGTATCCGGTGTCATGAATAATATCTTTTCTGGATCTATGTTAGGACTACCCCAAAACAAATCTTTTTTCGTCTTTCACAGTTGCATATATAATGATGATAAGTAAAGAGCATTTTAAACCCATTGTACTTGATGCATAGAAACACCAGATAGAAAGATTGTACACAGATGGGTATTGTAACGGTGTAAATTGAACACCCTTTAAAGAGCTTAAATATGTCCCATAAATTGAAGCCGTGTGTACAAATGGTGCATCGAAACACCCTCTGATATCCAAAAATTAACGGGCTGAAAAGTCAGATGGTAAGTGCTCAGTTAGTTATACAACCGTGTGTTGGCTTCCTGTAATAGGATTTCCAATTGGTTTCTGTGTGAGAATAGACTTCTTTTTCGGCAACATGCTACGCTTAGCACAGCGTGGACGCCACAGCGATCTGTCCTTCATGCACGTCCATCTCCACTTCCTATGTCACTGCCGACGTACGTTTCACCCCCCACGTGACAGCCAGAAAGCACAGGGGTTTCCTCAGGGCAAAAGCGTATGCTGATTCTCAGTGCAGCCGCATTATAACCCTCCTTCTTTAAGCTCATAGGAGGATATAGGAAAACAGTAGTAGCCAGTAATAAGCCTTTACTGAGCCGCAGCCCACTTGTATATAGAAAAGAGGATTCAGTGAATTTATATACAGTGAAATATATTTATTTACTAGAGCAACTCTAAAGAACCTATAATAAAAATAAAGAATGGAAAATATATATATATATAGAAAGAGAGAATTGAAAATAATAATTTTTCACGATTCTTTAGAGGAATTGTTGCAATGTATACTATAATAAAACCTTTTCCGTCCATGTTTATGAATTATATTACATTAGGACGAATGTTTTACAAACATATTGTTTGTCCATTGATTCATGTGTTTCTTAAAAATTCAGCAGTTGTTACTGAATTTATTTATTTGTTCTAGAGGCATAATTAGAGGTGCTTTAAATTACACCTGCTGTATTTAGGAGCAGGTATGAATCCTATGAACTGCATTTTTTTCAGAGAATAGTAATTGTTAAATATTCCAAAAGACAAATTGGCAGATTGAAGAGAAACCCTCATTAGAATATACTACATACTATATTTATGAGAATTTTAGAATTATATATTTAAGATCATTTCATTTAAGGAATGCAGCAAATTCAAATTTTTCATTAAGCCCTTTTGGGCATTAGAGTCTGTAACTTGTACATCCATTCAGTTTCCCTTCTAAGTAGTATATTATCGATGTCTCCTCCTCTACCAAGAAGGGAACAGTGTTCAATACCCGTTACTCTTAGGTCCAGGGGGTTACATTTATGGTGTTTCATGAAGTAGAGAGCCACTCCACTTCTGATTTCACCATCTTCTGCTGCTTTGATATCGTCTCTGTGCTCAGAGACCCTATCTTTCAACATACGCCTCGTTTTTCCCACATAGAAAGTCGGGCAGCAACAGGAAAGTAAATAGATTACATTTTCTGTCTTGCAATTTATGAATTGCTTTATAGGGTAAATGGTGGAGCCAGTAGTAAATGTTTTGGTGCGTACAATAAATTTACAGAACATGCAGTGTCCACATTTAAAACATCCTTTTATTTTTCTATGTTCTTCTAGCCAGTCTTTTTCACTAGGACTTTTTACAAAGTGACTCCTGACTAGTTTGTCCTTGAGATTTGGAGCCCTCCTGGGTACCAGAGAGGGTTTTTCCCCAACTATTTTTCTGATCGTCTCATCAGCTCTAAGGAACTGCCATTTTTCATCCAGAATAGTGCGGATTTTTTCCCAGTGGCAATTAAATTGGGTAACAAAGCGCACTTTTGGCTCTTCGATTTTCTGATTTGAGTTATAGAGGAGTATATCTCTGTCTGTTCTACTAGCTCTATTACGCGCATATCTTAGATTTCGTTTAGAGTACCCTCTATTCTCAAATCTGTTAAACATTTCAACCGCATGTGCATCGAATTTGTTTATACTCGAACAATTACGCCTTAGGCGTAAAAACCGTCCCACAGGGATACCCCGTATTAGGGATTTTGGATGATGGCTAGATGCTTCTAAGATGTTGTTAGTAGCAGTAGCCTTACGAAAAATTTCAGTGGCTAGATTTTTCCCTTCTTTCCTAATTTTTACATCTAGGAAAGTGAGTTCACTAGTATCAAAATCAAAAGTTAAAAGAATGTTATAGTTATTTTTATTTAGCACCTTTACAAAGTCTTTCAGGGATTCTTCCGTCCCCCTCCAAAGGAGGAAGACGTCGTCCACATACCGTAACCAGATGAGAACGTGTTCATCAATCCAATTTTGTAATTCATTGAATACTGTTTGTGTTTCCCATAGGCCTAAGTGGAGGCAAGCATAGGATGGGGCACATGTAGCCCCCATCGCTGTGCCTCTAATTTGCCTATAGAACTTTTTGTCAAACGTAAATACGTTGTTTTTTAACACAAACTCAAGAAGAGTTAATACAAATTCAGTATGTTTTTTGTAAGTTGGGCCTCTACTTTCTAGAAAAAATCTCGCCGCTCCTAAACCCACATCATGTGGGATAGAAGAGTAGAGACCTTCCACATCCAAAGACACCAGGAGTGTGTCTTGTTCTACTTCTAAACCATCCAGTTTCCTGAGAAGGTCACTGGTATCCTTAACGTAGGAGGTAAGGGTCAATAAAAAAGGTTTTAGAAATTGATCAACGTAGTTTCCCAGGTTCTCAGTGATACTCCCAATACCTGAGATGATGGGTCTCCCAGGCGGTTCTCGTAAATTTTTATGTAGTTTGGGAATGCAGTAAAAGACTGGAACTCTGGGAAACTTCGTATACAGATATCCCCATTCATTTTTACTTATTATGCCACTTTTTCTGGCATCATTTAGTAGATGTAGCAAGTTGGCTTGTATTGAATCTAAAGGATTTTTTGGTAGACATTGGTATTGCTCCTTATTTTTCAGTTGTTTACTAACCTCTTTCATATAGAGGGACTCCTCCATTATAACCAAATTTCCCCCTTTATCGCCCTGTTTTATAACAATTCCTGATTTGTTCATCAGGTCTGACAGGGCTCGCCTCTCATTAAAGTTGAGATTGTTTTTACTTATGCCGTGATAGGGTATTTTTTCAATTTCCCTTTCTACTTCTTTAACAAAAAGATGTAAGGCAGGGACTAGCATTAAAGGGGCCATATAGTCAGATTTTCTTTTTAGACCTGAGTCAATTTTGACTATAGTACTTGTAGTACTTGTCTGTTGCCCTTCTTGAGTATCAGAGATGGGCATTTCATCTGGTATTTCATTTGAGTCAAGTAAATGTACAAGGTCAGAAATAGCTGCAGCATCTTCCTTATCTATGTTACCTTCAATACAGTCAACATCTAAGGTGTTAGTTTGTTTCCCTTTCATTATGGAGAACAAAACTACCTTTCGGGCAAAGAGGTGAAGATCTTTTATCACAGTGAATTTATCCAACGAATTTGTTGGACAATACGTTAAGCCCTTTTTAAGTAAACTTATATGGGCATTGTTTAGAGGAAAAGTAGACAGGTTGACTATTTGTAGTTCATCACTACTTTTTTTGGGGGGATCAATCAAAAGTCCCCCCTGTAGTCCCGACGTGTTCTCATCCTCGACCCTACTCCTCTCCTCCAATTCCTCCCCCTTCTCTGGGGTCTGCCCCGTTCTCTGGACAGATCCAGGGAGCTTTGATTTGTGTCTGTGTCTTTTCCTCCCTCCCCGTTTCCTTTCTTTTTTACCTGTCCTTTGGCCCCCTCGTTTTTTGATAACTTATTATCACCTTCGGCATCAGAGCAATCTGTACCCGAGTCATAAGAATTTTTATTCAAATAATAAGTATATACTTGATTCTTCTTATAATCATCTTGGTCCCGGCTCAATTTCCTACACTTTCTTTGTTTAATTTCTTGTTGTAATTTGGAAACCAGCTCTTTTGTTTCATCATTTAATTTTGAGAATTTCGAATCTCCCTCAAAAGAATTGACAATCCTTAAAGCTTCATCTATCTCAATTTTAATCTTTTCAAGTTTTTTAATATCCTTATTAACCATTCGTTGCATGAGGTCAAGAGAACACTCTGAAAGTCTCTCATTCCAGTCTTCCAGAAAGTTCTCTCCATCCTCATCATCTCCCCTCATATGCATTCCTGGATCTAAATGTAACCGTAATCCCCTAGGAACAATCTTTTGTTTTATATAGTTTTCAAGACTATATTTTTCAGCTCTCATTCTTATTTGTTTAGTCAGTAAATTTTTATATTTCTTGAAAGCTCCATAGATGTTAGATATATCATCTCCATCACTATTAATATTATGCTGAAGAGATTCACCTAATTCAGCCTATATAAAATATCACATAAGACTTGGGTCGCTCTTTACATCCTTATTACAGTATCCGTTTTGTCCTCCACTTGGGCCTTTATCACTATAAAAAACATACACTTAGGACTACATCAGCATAAACACATTTGTACAATACTTCAAACTGCAGTATAAAATCAGGATCAGGTAGCTACAGCTGTAAAGCATTATAGCAGCTGACATAGGATATACTGATACACTGCCGTAGTGGCTCCTATATAAAATCTGTGGCTACCCAACCTTATTACTTTCAAGCTGTTGCTAACTGGATAGTAAGTTGAATATGTGGAGCAACAGCAGGTGCACAGCGACAACTTCTAGGAGTGACTGGCAAGAGACCTAGCCTTAAATGGGTAAATCACATGTCCAATTAATAAGTGAAACTCCACAAAAATGCTTTATGTCTCCTCTAAAAACATCTGATATTAAAATATTTTATGTTAGGAAGTGCTGCAATACTTTTATAACCCAAAACAAACTAAATACCACAACATACCTGAAAGAAGGTTTCCACATATTGCAATAGATATAAACCACAGTCTGTGCTATTATTCTGTTTTGGGACTTTAGGATAGAAGTCTCTCATATATGACCTGCTGAACTCACGTGCAGTTTTCTTTTTCACCTTCCACTCCACCTTAAGATACCTGTTTATTTAAACAAGGAAAAAAGAAAAATGAGGTGCACATATATAACTGATGCCATAAATATAACAAAGAAATTTGTCCAGGCCTCGTGGACTCTCACCAGCTTGAAAGAAAGACATTTATCAGGTAAGCATACATTTTATTTTGTTTTGTAAGGTGGTGAGAGACCACGAGTCCATTACTGCTGGGAAACTAACTCTCAAGCTATGGAGTCCATGAGTAATGAGAGCAGGTTAAACAAAAACAAAATATGTATATAAACATAAGGAAGGCTTCTAATTTATTTCTTACTGGAGTACTTTCCTGCCAAAGAAGCAAAAACGTAAAAATGGTAAAATTCTGTAAAAGTATTAAGGGATTACCATGTTGCAGCCTTGAAAATTTGTTCTATTGAAACCTCATTTTAAAAGCCTGTGAAGTAGAAAATGATCTGGTAGAAAGAGCAGTAATATGCTTTGGAGGAGACTTCGCCACCACCAAGTAAGCTTTTTGGATCAAAAACTTTAACCACAAAGTTACTTTAGCTGCAGAAGTCTTCTGACTCTTTTGTGTACCTGAGAAATAAATCAATAGACTCGACAACTGTCTAAATTCCTTAGTAGCTTGAAAAGATTTTAGAGCATGAATCACATCCAAAGTATGCAAAAGTCTTTCCTTAGAGTTTTTAGGATTGGGACAAAGACAAGGAATTACAATTTTCCTACTGATATAGTCTGAAAAAACTACCTTTGGTAAAAAAAAATCTAACTGATGGAAAACTAGGTAAAGCGCAGATACTGTTGACACGACTCAGAAGTGTCTTCCAGTAATACGTCTCAGTAGTGTCCCCCAGTAATGTTGGTGTATTTATCAGCAGCAATTGCCACCAATGTGTTACGTATTGTAATTACGAATATTAATAATTAATAGCAGTATAAAACTATTTTTAGTGATGTCTGCAATTAATATAGCAGAATGTTGTCAATACACTCCAGTAAGATGTTAAATCTCTGTAGTGTACCCAAAATAAAACTATTGAAACATCTATAAATTTGACAACAATATTATTATTAAAAATTAATATTTAATCTCAATATAAAATATTCCTAAATTCTGATCAGTTAATTTTTATATACACATTGATAATATTTATGTAGTAACTGAATATCACCTATGACCAGTTATATCTATCAATTGATCAATACAATATTAGAACATAAAGCAGGCTATAGAGATATTTAGATTAAATTACTATTCAGTAGATATTGTCTATTATCCCATGAATAGATTAAATATTTCTATAAAACATCATTTATTCTTACCTGATAAATGTATTTCTTTCTTGACACAGTGAGTCCACGGATCATCTTAATTACTGTTGGGAATATCACTCCTGACCAGCAGGAGGAGGAGGCAAAGAGCACCACAGCAAAAGCTGTTAAATACCACTCCCCCTACCTACAATCCCCAGTCATTCTACCAAAGGGAAAGGAGAAAGGAAGTAATCTAAGGTGCAGAGGTGCCTGAAGTTTATAGAAAAGCAAACTATCTGAAAAACAGGGCGGGCCGTGGACTTACCGTGTCAAGAAATAAATAAATTTATCAGGTAAGAATAAATTATGTTTTCTTTCTAATGACACGGTGAGTCCACGGATCATCTTAATTAGTGTTGGGAACCAATACCCAAGCTAGAGGACACGGATGATAAGGGAGGGACAAGATAGTTAACCTAAAGAGAAGGCACCACTGCTTGAAGAACCTTTCTCCCAAAAGAAGCCTCTGCTGAAGCAAAAGTATCAAATTTAGAAAATTTAGAAAAAGTATGCAAATATGACCAAGTCACAGCCTTGCAAAGCTGATCTACAGAAGCTCTATTTTTGAAAGCCCAAGAAGATGAAACAGCCCTCGTGGAATGAGACGTGATTCTCTAAGGAGGCTGCTGACCAGCAGTCTCATATGCCAAGCGAATAACACTCCTCAACCAACAAGAAAGAGAAGTAGCCGTAGCTTTCTTACCCTTACGCTTCCCAGAAAAGACAACAAATAAAGAAGAAGACTGGTGAAAATCCTTAGTCGCCTGCAAACAATATTTCAATGCACGAACCACATCCAGGTTGTGCAACAAACGCTCCTTATGAGAAGGAGGATTAGGACACAAAGAAGGAACAACAATCTCTTGATTAATATTCTCATCAGAAACAACCTTGGGAAGAAAACCCAAGACAGTACGCAGAACTATCTTATCGGAGTGAAAAATAAGAAAAGGCGATTCATACTGTAAGGCTGAAAGCTCCGAAACTCTTCGAGCCGAAGAAATAGCAACCAGAAACAAAACCTTCCAAGATAACATCTTAATATCCAAAGAATGCATAAGTTCAAACTGAGCCTGTTGAAGGACTCTAAGAACCAAATTAAGACTACAAGGTGGAGTAGTAAACTTAAACACAGGCCAAATTCTAACCAATGCCTGACAAAAAGAATGAACATCTGGCACATCCGAACAGGCGCTTGTGCAATAAAATAGATAAAGCAGAAATTTGACCCTTCAGGGTACTAGCTGATAAACCTTTCTCCAAACCGTCCTGGAGAAAAGACAAAATCCTAGGAATCCTAACTCTACTCCAATACAAATATTTACACCAAATCTTATAATAAACCTTCCTAGTCACAGGCTTATGAGCCTGAATCATAGTCTCAATGACTGACTGAGAAACAAGATTTGGATGAAGGAAGGGACACTGCAGAAGCAGGTCCATCCATAATGGAAGACGCCAATGTGGAAGGGAAGACATCTCCACCAGATCTGCAAACCAGATTCGGCGAGGCCATGCCGGAGCAATGAGAAACATCAATGCCGTCTCTTGTTTGACCCGAGCAATGACCCGAGGAAGAAGAGCAAATGGAGGGAACACATATGCCAGACTGAAAGTCCAAGGAACTGCCAGAGCATCTATCAGTCAGGTTTAAATATGAGGAGGGGCCTTGATTTATTTACTTAATAATTGCATTTCTTCTTTTGCATGTAATCACAGACCTTTATAAAATATCCCCTTATAGGATTTATATATTCCTCTTATTGTCAATAAATTCCAAAGGTTTAAAGTAGGACTAATTTTCTTTTTGATATGTGTTATAACTGGCAAAACAAAAATAATTCATACAGAGGGAGAGGTATACATAAATTTTATAATTGCAAACAGCAGTAAACATCCTCTCTATAAACATTTAACAGAAGTATTTAACTATCATGAATGATAGGTTTACATTTTTGTTTGCTTTACATCTGTTTGATATATAGTGTTTATAAACTCTAGTATACTGTTTAGGGTCCATAGATAATTATACCATGATATAAATTACTCTAAATCACACTGTGTCTTTAAAATCATGGTATAAGTAAAGGTGTGTCAGACTAGCCTAACATGCAGTGAACAAGTGAGCATGCTCACGAAACATGTCTGCTTGACTATCTGACACACCTGTGTTATGTTTTTACCTGTGAGCCTGCTGGGCCTGCGTGCCTGACTATATGCTTTTACACTTGTGCCGAAATAAATGAATAGTAACTTTTAAGTTGGACTGAGTGTCTCTGTGGTGCGCCCTTACACTGGATATCTTTACACTTGCTTTGTAAGTTGGCAGACTTACGTTTTGGGCTGCATAACAGGACAAACTGAAATTACACCCACTCTCCATTGAGCCGTTTGGAGGACTGATTACTCCACCCCCTGCAGTCATCGCATAGGGAGCGGTGAGTTGAGCGCTACACACACAGAACAATTGTGTACATCTATCAGAACAGCCTGAGGATCCTTTGAAAAACATGTACACCAAAGTGAAAACATAATAAACTGAGCCAAACATCCCCAGTGCCTGCAAAACCGCCATACAATAAACTGTTAACCTAGAAGGTTGATTGTATATTTAGACAGAATTAACTGTCAAAGTGCCAAAATCTCCTATATCAAAACATGGAAAGAAATAGGCACTTACCTCAAAAAACATAATTTATCTAAGAACTTACCTGATAAATTCATTTCTTTCATATTGGCAAGAGTCCATGAGCTAGTGACGTATGGGATATACATTCCTACCAGGAGGGGCAAAGTTTCCCAAACCTCAAAATGCCTATATATAACACCCCCCACCAGACCCACAATTCAGTTCAACGAATAGCCAAGAAGTGGGGTGATAAGAAAGGAGCGAAAGCATCAACAAGGCATTGGAATAATTGTGCTTTATACAAAAAAATCATAACCACCACAAAAAGGGTGGGCCTCATGGACTCTTGTTAATATGAAAGAAATGAATTTATCAGGTAAGTTCTTACATAAATTATGTTTTCTTTCATGTAATTGGCAAGAGTCCATGAGCTAGTGACGTATGGGATAGCAAATACCCAAGATGTGGAACTCCATGCAAGCGTCACTAGAGAGGGAGGGATAAAAATAAAGACAGCCAATTCCGCTGAAAAAAGAATCCACAACCCAAATCTAAAAAGTTTTAATCTTTATAATGAAAAAAACTGAAATTATAAGCAGAAGAATCAAACTGAAACAGCTGCCAGAAGAACTTTTCTATCAAAAACTGCTTCTGAAGTAGAGAAAACATCAAAATGGTAGAACTTAGTAAAAGTATGCAAAGAAGACCAAGTTGCTGCTTTGCAAATCTGATCAACAGAAGCTTCATTCTTAAAAGCCCAGGAAGTAGAAACTGACCTAGTAGAATGAGCCGTAATCCTCTGAGGCGGTGATTTACCCGACTCCAAATAAGCATGATGAATCAAAAGCTTTAACCAAGACGCCAAAGAAATGGCAGAAGCCTTCTGACCTTTCCTAGAACCAGAAAAGATAACAAATAGACTAGAAGTCTTTCTGAAATCTTTAGTAGCTTCAAAATAATATTTCAAAGCTCTAACCACGTCCAAAGAATGCAAAGATCTTTCCAAAGAATTCTTAGGATTAAGACACAACGAAGGGACAACAATTTCTCTACTAATGTTGTTGGAATTCACAACTTTAGGTAAAAATTTAAATGAAGTCCGCAAAACCGCCTTATCCTGATGAGAAATCAGAAAAGGAGACTCACAAGAAAGAGCAGATAATTCAGAAACTCTTCTAGCAGAAGAGATGGCCAAAAGAAACAATACTTTCCAAGAAAGTAATTTAATGTCCAGAAAATGCATAGGCTCAAACGGAGGAGCCTGTAAAGCCCTCAAAACCAAATTAAGTCTCCAAGGAGGAGAAATTGGCTTAATGACAGGCTTGATATGAACCAAAGCCTGTACAAAACAATGAATGTCAGGAAGATTAGCAATTTTTCAGTGAAAAAGAACCGAAAGAGCAGAGATTTGTCCTTTCAAGGAACTTGCAGACAAACCCTTATCCAAACCATCCTGAAGAAACTGTAAAATTCTAGGAATTCTAAAAGAATGCCAAGAGAATTTATGAGAAGAACACCATGAAATGTAAGTCTTCCAAACTTGGTAATAAATCTTTCTAGACACAGATTTGCAAGCCTGCAACATAGTATTAATCACTGAGTCAGAGAAACCTCTATGACTAAGCACTAAACGTTCAATCTCCATACCTTCAAATTTAATGATTTGAGATCCTGATGAAAAAATGGACCTTGAGATAGAAGGTCTGGCCTTAACGGAAGTGGCCAAGGTTGGCAACTGGACATCCGAACAAGATCCGCATACCAAAACTTGTGTGGCCATGCTGGAGCCACCAGCAGTACAAATGAACGCTCCATTATGATTTTGGAAATCACTCTTGGAAGAAGAACTAGAGGCGGAAAGATATAAGCAGGTTGATAATTCCAAGGAAGTGACAACGCATCCACTGCTTCCACCTGAGGATCCTTGGACCTGGAAAGATACCTGGGAAGTTTCCTGTTTAGATGAGAAGCCATCAGATCTATTTCTGGAAGCCCCCACATCTGAACAATCTGAAGAAACACATCTGGGTGAAGAGACCATTCTCCCGGATGTAAGTCTGGCGACTGAGATAATCCGCTTCCCAATTGTCTATACCTGGGATATGGACCACAGAGATTAGACAAGAGCTGGATTCCGCACATGCAAGTTTCCAAGATACTTCTTTCATAGCTTGAGGACTGTGAGTCCCACCTTGATGATTGACATACACCACGGTTGTGACACTGTCAGTCTGAAAACAAATAAACGGTTCTCTCTTCAGAAGAGGACAAAACTGAAGAGCTCTGAGAATCGCACAGAGTTCCAAAATATTGATTGGTAATCTCGCCTCTTGAGATTTCAAAACCCCCTGTGCTGTCAGAGATCCCCAGAAGCTCCCCAACCTGAAAGACTTGCATCTGTTGAAATCACAGTCCAGGTTGGACGAACAAAAGGGGCCCCCTGAACCAAACGGTGGTGATCTAACCACCAAGTCAGAGATATTTGAATATTGGGAATTAAGGATATTAATTGTGATATCTTTGTATAATCCCTGCACCATTGGTTCAACATACAAAGCTACTGAAGGGAAATGACTGAGACTGAAGGTTCCGACAAGCTGAAACCAATTTCAGACGTCTTTTGTCTGTTAGAGACAAAGTCATGGATACTGAATCTATTTGGAATCCTAAAAAAGGTTACCCTTGTCTGAGGAATCAAGGAACTTTTTGGTAAATTGATCGTTCAACCATGTCTTTGAAGAAACAACACTAGTTGATTTGTGTGAGATTCTGCAGAATGTAAAGACTGAGCAAGTACCAAGATATCGTCCAAATAAGGAAACACCGCAATACCCCGCTCTCTGATTACAGAGAGTAGGGCACCGAGAACCTTTGAAAAGATCCTTGGAGATGTTGCTAGGCCAAAAGTAAGAGCAATAAATTGGTAATGCTTGTCTAGAAAAGAGAATCTCAGTAACTGATAATGATCTGGATGAATCGGAATATGAAGATAAGCATCCTGTAAGTCTATTGTGGACATATAATGCCCTTGCTGAACAAAATGGCAGAATAGTCCTTATAGTCACCATTTTGAATGTTGGTATTCTTACATAACGATTCAAAATTTTTAGATCCAGAACTGGTCTGAAAGAATTCTCTTTCTTTGGAACAATGAACAGATTTGAATAAAACCCCAGACCCCGTTCCAGATATGGAACTGGCACAATTACCCCGGATAACTCCAGGTCTGAAACACACTTCAGGAAAGCCTGAGCCTTTACTGGGTTCACTGGAATGCATGAGAGAAAGAAACTTCTCACAGGCGGTCTTACCTTGAAACCTATTCTGTACCCTTGAGAAACAATGTTCTGAATCCAATGATTTTGGATTGAATTGATCCAAACATCTTTGAAAAATCAAAGTCTGCCACCTACCAGCTGCGCTGGAATGAGGGCCGCACCTTCATGCGGACTTAGGGGCTGGTTTTGACTTTCTAAAAGGCTTGGATTTATTCCAGACTGGAGAAGGCTTCCAATTGGAAACCGTTCCTTTAGGGGAAGGGTCAGGTTTCTGTTCCTTATTCTGACGAAAGGAACGAAAACGGTTAGCAGCCCTAAATTTACTCTTAGATTTTTTATCCTGAGGCAAAAAGGCTCCCTTCCCCCCAGTGACAGTTGAAATTATAGAATCCAACTAAAAACCAAATAATTTATTACCTTGGAAAGATAGAGATAGCAACGTTGACTTAGAAGTCATATCTGCATTCCAAGATTTAAGCCATAAAGCTCTTCTAGCTAAAATAGCTAAAGATATATACCTGACATCAATTCTAATGATATCAAAAATGGCATCACAAATGAAATTATTAGCATGTTGAATTAGCTTAACAATGCTATACACATTAGGATCTGGTACTTGTTGCGCTAAAGTTTCCAACCAAAAAGTTGAAGTCGCAGCAACATCAGCCAAAGAAATAGCAGGCCTAAGAAGATGACCTGAACATAAATAACCCTTCCTTACATAAGATTCAAGCTTCCTATCTAAAGGATCTTTAAAAGAAGTATTATCTGCCGTAGAAATAGTAGTACGCTTTGCAAGAGTAGAGATAGCCCCATCAACTTTGGGGATCTTTTCCCAAAACTCCAATCTATCAGTCGGCAAAGGGTACAGTCTCTTAAACCTTGAAGAAGGAGTAAATGAAGTACCCAGACTATTCCATTCCCTAGAAATTACATCTGAAATAGCATCAGGAACTGGAAAAACTTCAGGAATAACTACATGAGGTTTAAAAAACTAATTTAAACGTTTACTGGTTTTAATATCAAGAGGACTAGTCTCCTCCATATCTAATGCAATCAACACCTCTTTTAATAAAGAACGAATATACTCCATTTTAAATAAATATGAAGTTTTGTCAGTGTCAATATCTGAGGCAGAATCTTCTGAACCAGATAGATCCTCATCAGAGATGGATAAATCAGAATGCTGTCGGTCATTTAAAAATTCGTCGAATTTATGAGACGTTTTAAAAGACCTTTTACGTTTATTAGAAGGTGGTATAACAGACAGGGCCTTCTGAATAGAAATAGAAACAAATTATCTCACATTAACAGGAATATCCTGAACATTAGATGTTGAAGGAACAACAACAGGTAATGGACTACTACTAATGGAAATATTGTCTGCTTTAGAAAGTTTATCATGACAACTAACACAAACTACAGCCGGAGGAACAGTTACCACAAGTTTACAACAAATGCAGTTAGCTTTGGTAGAACCGACATCAGGCAGCAGCATTCCAGAAGTAGATTCTGAGACAGGATCAGATTGAGACATCTTGCAATATGTAATAGAAAAAACAACATATAAAGCAAAATTATCAATTTCCTTATATGACAGTTTTAGGAATGGGAAAAAATGCAAACAGAATAAGCCTCTGGAAACCAGAAGCAAAAATACATGAAGACTTAAATAATGTCAAAAAGTCTGGCGCCAAGTATGACGCCCACAACTATCAAAATATTTTTGGCGCCAAAAACGTCTGCAACAAACACGAGCGTCATAGATGACGCAACTATGTGAAAATTCTCGGCGCCAACTAAGACGCCGGAAATGACAAAAATACATCAACAAACGTAATTCTCGCGCCAAGAATGACGCAATAAATTATAGCATTTTGCGCACCAGCGAGCCTAACAGCCCGCAATTTAGAAAAAAGTAAATTTGAAACATTTCAGGTACGTATTATGTTTGGAGTAGAGAACTGGCACTAGATAAAGTAAACTAGTGGAATAAAGGAAAAGTATTTCCGGTGCTAACCCCGCAAATTAAATTAGTCAAAAGCAGAGAGAGGATAAAAGAAACCCTCAAGATTGGGGTGTGTTAGCACTCATTCCTACTAAATAGTTAAGTTTAAAAAAGTTTAATTTTTATTAGTTTGAAGTTTAAAAAGAACCCATATATAATGTGATTAATTATATGAGTAAGGAAGGCCTTATATATCGAAAATTACCTATACAACTTATACACTAAGGTCACCTTGCCCCCCTGTTTCCTGGCCGATAACTGCTCCCTCTGCTTCAGGTGACAGGGACAAGAGACCATGAACTAAAAGTTAAAACCAAAAATAGTGCACCAAGGTGCTTACTATTTACACAACAAACGCGTTTCGGCTGTTAGTGGCAGCCTTTTTCAATGTAGCATAGACAAGCCGAGGCCCGGGTGCCACCCCTTCTTATAGTCCTAAGCAACCGATGAATTAACCAATCACGCACAAGGGGCGAGATACGCCCTGTTAAACACCAATGACTGACGCCTAAGAAAAGGCTTGTATTCTATAAGGTATCCGATTGGTTATGGCTCCGGTCATTATAATACTAGCATCGTTACGCTAATAGTTTAACCCATTTATTTACGATTGCACATCCAATATAATTATCTTATAGTAAATAGCCTACATAATCATGTCAGACATTCTCCTTATGGCGTCTATTTAAACGAGCAGAGATTGGAATATGTTGTTATTTATTTCACATTAATAGTGGTTCGTGCCTGTACCCTCAGTTAGCCAATGGATGCACTTCTCTCATTTACTCATGTTTTCTACGCGATTCCATTGGTCTTAATAGAGGACACAACACGATTTTAGGGCTATAATTGTGTAGAAATGTCCGTTCGTAATCAAAGTGTTACATATATAACATATAAACCTCAGCCTATATCTTACCTAGAACTTGGAGGTACATTTCCCACAAATTACAATGTAGTGCAAGTGAGAAAGGTCCCTGTACAAATAAACATGTTATGTTATTAAATTGGCATCAGCAGTATTGAGCTAGTGTTTGGTGCTGTAGTCATGGTAATGAAAGACGCTATGGGAACACCTTGGGGCAGTACCACAAAATTAGTATGAAAATACATATAAATATGGTTTGTCCTTAAGTTAAGTATTACCCTAAAGCTAACATAACCATGGATTGGTCACATGAATGTATAAATTATACATAAATATGGTTGGCTGGGGGTACTATGGGCGGCACAAAGATTATATTTTAATCTATATTTTAAATGTAATATGAATAAAAAATGATAAAGGATTTATCTGTGAATTCGCATATAGATTCCAAATCACGCATCATCCAATTAATGTTATTCCCTGGCACTAGAATTCAGTTGTCCTAGGGATAACATTGGTGCTCTATATCATCATATTCAATAGTAGTAAAGGATTAAAATAATTCAGATCCAATTAGATATTATATGACATACAAGAGTTCATCCATACCTTGGTTGTTATTATAGGAATACCCAATAATTGTTTGCTTCATTCATACCATGTGGGGTAACTGAATTTAACCTAAAGATCCAACCTGTTTCTTTTCTTAGTAACACATTTTCTGTATCACCTCCTCTAATGCCCCAGCATCTAAAAGAGTTGGGTTTTCCAGAATGTTTTAACAAAAAGTGTTTGGCCACACTAGTTATCTGTTTGCCATCAAGTTGATCTTTTTCTGCATTGCGTATATTGCACAGATGTTCTGTGATTCGTGTTCGTAATTTGCGGGTAGTCATCCCAGTGTAAATTAAATTACACGAACAGGAAAGGCAATAAATTACGTTATCACTCTGGCAATTTATATAATCGCATTACCATCGTATACAAGAGACACTATGCATATCTTAAACAAAATACAAACACTGGAAATAACAGAGCAGTCAACACTTGTCACTTGTGACGTCGAATCCCTGTATACGAGCATAAAGACTGAATGGGGTATAAAAGCTATTGCTTATTTCTTACAAAAGGAAGAAAATATGGACACACAAATGAAAGATTTTATCATCAGACTACTCAAGTTTATATTAACACACAACTACTTTGTGTTCGATGATAATTTCTTTCTTCAGGTTTGTGGAACCGCAATGGGCACATCTTGTGCACCGACGTACGCAAATATATACCTGGGCTGGTGGGAAGAGACGATTGTGTTCAGTGACAACAACTATCAGTATACACAATATATCTCCCACTGGTCCAGGTATATAGATGATATTCTCTTGGTTTAGGAAGGCCCAATAGAAATACTGGGAGAATTCTTCATGATGCTCAATGACAATCCATTTGGTCTATATCTAACACACAGTGAGAGTACAGAAAGAGTTGAATTTTTAGATTTAACTATTTCCAAGTGTGATAATAGACTAGTGACAGAAACATACAGAAAAGTTACTGCCACAAATAACATCCTACACGCATCAAGTAACCACCATCCATCCACTATAAAGAGCCTCCCTTATGGAGAATATTTAAGATTAAGGAGAAATTGCACAGATATTTCTGCTTTCAAGGAGTCAGCACAAGACTTGAAGAACAGATTACTCAAAAGGGGCTACTCTAGGAGATCACTTTCCAGAGCATATAATAAAGCTTTAAACAAAAATAGACAAGAACTCTTAAAACCTAACATTAAATGTGATTCAGAATCCAATGTTATTAGATTCATATCGACATAAAACACACAGAGTAATCAAGTCAGTTCCATTGTCCATAAACACTGGCATATACTACAAAGTGATGAAAGTCTAAAAAAACTCATACCAGACAGACCATCTCTAACTTTTAGAAGAGGTAGAAACCTTATGGACAATCTTACCATGAGTCATTTTGACAGAAATAGGAACAAGAAACCAATACACCAAGGATCCACCCCATGTGGTCACTGCAAAATATGCCAATATATGATCAGAAAAGACTGCATTACTGATAGGTTTTCCAAAAAATGGAAAATAAAGACTCATATAAATTGCCAGAGTGATAACGTAATTTATTGCCTTTCCTGTTTGTGTAATTTAATTTACACTGGGATGACTACCCGCAAATTACGAACACGAATCACAGAACATCTGTGCAATATACGCAATGCAGAAAAAGATCAAATTGATGGCAAACAGATAACTAGTGTGGCCAAACACTTTTTGTTAAAACATTCTGGAAAACCCAACTCTTTTAGATGCTGGGGCCTTGAAAGGGTTAAACCAGGCATTAGAGGAGGTGATACAGAAAATGTGTTACTAAGAAAAGAAACAGGTTGGATCTTTAGGTTAAATTCAGTTACCCCACATGGTATGAATGAAGCAAACAATTATTGGGTATTCCTATAATAACAACCAAGGTATGAATGAACTCTTGTATGTCATATAATATCTAATTGGATCTGAATTATTTTAATCCTTTACTACTATTGAATATGATGATATAGAGCACCAATGTTATCCCTAGGACAACTGAATTCTAGTGCCAGGGAATAACATTAATTGGATGATGCGTGATTTGGAATCTATATGCGAATTCACAGATAAATCCTTTATCATTTTTTATTCATATTACATTTAAAATATAGATTAAAACAGAATTTATGCTTACCTGATAAATTACCTTACTTGTGGGAATATCTCTTCCCCAACAGGAAATGGCAAAGAGTCCCAGCAAAGTTGGCCATATAGTCCCTCCTAGGCTCCGCCCACCCCAGTCATTCGACCGACGGACAGGAGGAAAAATATAGGAGAAACCATATGGTACCGTGGTGACTGTAGTTAGAGAAAATAATTAATCAGACCTGATTAAAAAACCAGGGCGGGCCGTGGACCGGACACACCGTTGGAGAAAGTAATTTATCAGGTAAGCATAAATTCTGTTTTCTCCAACATTGGTGTGTCCGGTCCACGGCGTCATCCTTACTTGTGGGAACCAATACCAAAGCTTTAGGACACGGATGAAGGGAGGGAGCAAATCAGGTTACCTAAACGGAAGGCACCACGGCTTGCAAAACCTTTCTCCCAAAAATAGCCTCCAAAGAAGCAAAAGTATCAAATTATTAAAATTTGGCAAAAGTGTGCAGTGAAGACCAAGTCGCTGCCTTACATATCTGGTCAACAGAAGCCTCGTTCTTGAAGGCCCATGTGGAAGCCACAGCCCTAGTGGAGTGAGCTGTGATTCTTTCAGGAGGCTGCCGTCCGGCAGTCTCATAAGCCAATCGGATGATGCTTTTAAGCCAAAAGGAAAGAGAGGTAGAAGTCGCTTTTTGACCTCTCCTTTTACCAGAATAGACAACAAACAAAGAAGATGTTTGTCTGAAATCTTTTGTAGCCTCTAAATAGAATTTTAGAGCACGGACTACGTCCAAATTGTGTAACAAACGTTCCTTCTTTGAAACTGGATTCGGACATAAAGAAGGTACAACTATCTCCTGGTTAATATTCTTGTTAGAAACAACCTTTGGAAGAAAACCAGGCTTAGTACGCAAAACCACCTTATCTGCATGGAACACCAGATAGGGCGGAGAACACTGCAGAGCAGATAACTCTGAAACTCTTCTAGCAGAAGAAATAGCAACCAAAAACAAAACTTTCCAAGATAGTAACTTAATATCTATGGAATGTAGAGGTTCAAACGGAACACCTTGAAGAACTGAAAGAACTAGATTTAGACTCCAGGGAGGAGTCAAAGGTCTGTAAACAGGCTTGATCCTAACCAGAGCCTGAACAAATGCTTGAACATCTGGCACAGCTGCCAGTCTTTTGTGTAGTAAGACAGATAAAGCAAAGATCTGTCCCTTTAGAGAACTTGCAGATAATCCTTTCTCCAAACCTTCTTGTAGAAAGGAGAGAATCTTAGGAATTTTTATCTTATTCCATGGGAATCCTTTGGATTCACACCAACAGATATATCTTTTCCATATTTTATGGTAAATCTTTCTAGTTACCGGTTTTCTGGCCTGAACCAGAGTATCTATCACAGAATCTGAAAACCCACGCTTTGATAGAATCAAGCGTTCAATCTCCAAGCCGTCAGCTGAAGGGAGACCAGATTTGGATGTTCGAATGGACCCTGAACAAGAAGGTCCTGTCTCAAAGGTAGCTTCCATGGTGGAGCCGATGACATATTCACCAGGTCTGCATACCAAGTCCTGCGTGGCCACGCAGGAGCTATCAAGATCACTGAGGCCCTCTCCTGTTTGATCCTGGCTACCAGCCTGGGAATGAGAGGAAACGGTGGGAATACATAAGCTAGGTTGAAGGTCCAAGGTGCTACTAGTGCATCTACTAGAGTCGCCTTGGGATCCCTGGATCTGGACCCGTAGCAAGGAACCTTGAAGTTCTGACGAGACGCCATCAGATCCATGTCCGGAATGCCCCATAATTGAGTTAGTTGGGCAAAGATCTCCGGGTGGAGTTCCCACTCCCCCGGATGGAATGTCTGACGACTCAGATAATCCGCTTCCCAGTTTTCCACACCTGGGATGTGGATCACAGATAGGTGGCAGGAGTGATCCTCCGCCCATTGAATTATTTTGGTCACTTCTTTCATCGACAGGGAACTCCTTGTTCCCCCCTGATGATTGATATACGCAACGGTCGTCATGTTGTCTGATTGGAATCTTATGAATCTGGCCTTTGCTAGCTGAGGCCAAGCCCTGAGAGCATTGAAGATCGCTCTTAGTTCCAGAATGTTTATCGGGAGAAGAGACTCTTCCCGAGACCATAGTCCCTGAGCTTTCAGGGATTCCCAGACCGCGCCCCAGCCCACTAGACTAGCGTCGGTCGTGACAATGACCCACTCTGGTCTGCGGAAGCTCATTCCCTGGGATAGATGGTCCAGGGTCAGCCACCAACGGAGTGAATCTCTGGTCTTCTGATCTACCTGAATCATTGAAGACAAGTCTGTATAGTCCCCATTCCACTGTTTGAGCATGCACAGTTGTAATGGTCTTAGATGAATTCGTGCAAAAGGAACTATGTCCATTGCTGCAACCATCAACACTACTACTTCCATGCACTGCGCTATGGAAGGACGTGGAACAGAATGAAGAACTTGACAAGTGCTTAGAAGTTTTGACTTTCTGACCTCTGTCAGAAAAATCCTCATTTCTAAGGAATCTATTATTGTTCCCAAGAAGGGAACTCTTGTTGAAGGAGACAGAGAACTTTTTTCTATGTTCACCTTCCATCCGTGTGATCTGAGAAAGGCCAGAACGATGTCTGTATGAGCCTTTGCTTTTGACAGGGACGACGCTTGTATTAGAATGTCGTCCAAGTAAGGTACTACTGCAATGCCCCTCGGTCTTAGAACCGCTAGAAGGGACCCTAGTACCTTTGTGAAAATCCTTGGAGCAGTGGCTAACCCGAATGGGAGGGCCACAAACTGGTAATGTTTGTCCAGAAAGGCGAACCTTAGGAACTGATGATATTCTTTGTGGATAGGAATATGTAGGTACGCATCCTTTAGATCCACGGTAGTCATAAATTGAGCTTCCTGGATAGTGGGTAGAATCGTTCGAATGGTTTCCATCTTGAACAATGGTACCCTGAGAAATTTGTTTAGGATCTTCAAATCCAAAATTGGTCTGAAAGTTCCCTCTTTTTTGGGAACTACGAACAGATTTGAATAAAATCCCATTCCTTGTTCCTTTATTGGAACTGGGTGTATCACTCCCATCTTTAACAGGTCTTCTACACAATGTAAGAACGCCTGTCTCTTTATTTGGTTTAAGGATAAGTGAGACATGTGGAACCTTCCCCTTGGGGGTAGTTCCCTGAATTCCAGAAGATAACCCTGAGAAACTATTTCTAGTGCCCAGGGATCCTGAACATCTCTTGCCCAAGCCTGAGCAAAGAGAGAGAGTCTGCCCCCTACTAGATCCGGTCCCGGATCAGGGGCTACTCCTTCATGCTGTTTTGTTAGCAGCAGCAGGCTTCTTGGCCTGCTTACCCTTGTTCCAGCCTTGCATCGGTTTCCAGGCTGGTTTGGGTTGTGAGGCATTACCCTCTTGCTTAGAGGATGCAGAATTAGAGGCCGGTCCGTTCCTGAAATTGCGAAAGGAACGAAAATTAGACTTATTCTTGGCCTTGAAAGGCCTATCTTGTGGAAGGGCGTGGCCCTTTCCCCCAGTGATGTCTGAGATAATCTCTTTCAATTCTGGTCCAAATAGAGTTTTACCTTTGAAAGGGATGTTAAGCAATTTTGTCTTGGATGACACATCCGCTGACCAAGACTTTAGCCAAAGCGCTCTGCGCGCCACGATTGCAAACCCTGAATTTTTCGCCGCTAATCTAGCTAATTGCAAAGTGGCATCTAAAATAAAAGAGTTAGCCAACTTAAGTGCGTGAACTCTGTCCATAACCTCCTCATATGGAGTCTCTCTACTGAGCGACTTTTCTAGTTCCTCGAACCAGAACCACGCTGCTGTAGTGACAGGAACAATGCACGAAATGGGTTGTAGAAGGTAACCTTGCTGTACAAAAATCTTTTTAAGCAAACCCTCCAATTTTTTATCCATAGGATCTTTGAAAGCACAACTATCCTCGATAGGAATAGTAGTGCGCTTGTTTAGAGTAGAAACTGCCCCCTCGACCTTAGGGACTGTCTGCCATAAGTCCTTTCTGGGGTCGACCATAGGAAATAATTTCTTAAATATAGGGGGGGGGAACAAAAGGTATGCCGGGCTTTTCCCACTCCTTATTCACTATGTCCGCCACCCGCTTGGGTATAGGAAAAGCGTCGGGGTGCACCGGAACCTCTAGGAACTTGTCCATCTTACATAATTTCTCTGGAATGACCAAGTTGTCACAATCATCCAGAGTAGATAACACCTCTTTAAGCAGTGCGCGGAGATGTTCTAATTTAAATTTAAATGTCACAACATCAGGTTCAGCTTGTTGAGAAATTTTTTCTGAATCTGAAATTTCCCCATCTGACAAACCCTCCCTCATGGCCACTTCAGATTGGTGTGAGGGTATGACAGAACAATTATCATCAGCGCCCTCCTGCTCTTCAGTGTTTAAAACAGAGCAATCGCGCTTTCTCTGATATGAAGGCA
This sequence comes from Bombina bombina, assembly GCF_027579735.1. Lineage (NCBI taxonomy): Eukaryota > Metazoa > Chordata > Amphibia > Anura > Bombinatoridae > Bombina > Bombina bombina. The sequence continues at coordinate 737,182,372 of NC_069501.1, read as the reverse complement.
TTTTGGATAAAATATTTGCTATGGAGTTATCCATTACAGCCGTCAATTGTTGCATGGGAATAAGCATTGGCGTGCTAGATGTACTAGGGGCCTCCTGTGTGGGCAAAACTGGTGTAGACACAGTAGGAGATGATGTAGTATCATGTTTACTCCCCTCATCTGAGGAATCATCTTGGGCAATTTCATTATCTGTGGCAGTACTGTCCTTACTTTGTTTGGACGCTATGGCACAATTATCACACAAATTTAAATGGGGAGACACATTGGCTTTCATACATATAGAACATAGCTTATCCCTTAAACACCAAAAAACTCTTAACCATCTCCGTGGAGATGTTGCCTGTGCAACGGCAAAGAGAATGACTGGGGTGGGCGGAGCCTAGGAGGGACTATATGGCCAGCTTTGCTGGGACTCTTTGCCATTTACTGTTGGGGAAGAGATATTCCCACAAGTAAGGATGACGCCGTGGACCGGACACACCAATGTTGGAGAAAATATAATCTTTGTGCCGCCCATAGTACCCCCAGCCAACCGTATTTATGTATAATTTATACATTCATGTGACCAATCCATGGTTATGTTAGCTTTAGGGTAATACTTAACTTAAGGACAAACCATATTTATATGTATTTTCATACTAATTTTGTGGTACTGCCCCAAGGTGTTCCCATAGCGTCTTTCATTACCATGACTACAGCACCAAACACTAGCTCAATACTGCTGATGCCAATTTAATAACATAACATGTTTATTTGTACAGGGACCTTTCTCACTTGCACTACATTGTAATTTGTGGGAAATGTACCTCCAAGTTCTAGGTAAGATATAGGCTGAGGTTTATGTTATATATGTAACACTTTGATTACGAACGGACATTTCTACACAATTATAGCCCTAAAATCATGTTGTGTCCTCTATTAAGACCAATGGAATCACGTAGAAAACATGAGTAAATGAGAGAAGCGCATCCATTGGCTAACTGAGGGTACAGGCACGAACCACTATTAATGTGAAATAAATAACAACATATTCCAATCTCTGCTCGTTTAAATAGACGCCATAAGGAGAATGTCTGACATGATTATGTAGGCTATTTACTATAAGATAATTATATTGGATGTGCAATCGTAAATAAATGGGTTAAACTATTAGCGTAACGATGCTAGTATTATAATGACCGGAGCCATAACCAATCGGATACCTTATAGAATACAAGCCTTTTCTTAGGCGTCAGTCATTGGTGTTTAACGGGGCGTATCTCGCCCCTTGTGCGTGATTGGTCAATTCATCGGTTGCTTAGGACTATAAGAAGGGGTGGCACCCGGGCCTCGGCTTGTCTATGCTACATTGAAAAAGGCTGCCACTTACAGCCGAAACGCGTTTGTTGTGTAAATAGTAAGCACCTTGGTGCACTATTTTTGGTTTTAACTTTTAGTTCATGGTCTCTTGTCCCTGTCACCTGAAGCCGAGGGAGCAGTTATCGGCCAGGAAACAGGGGGGCAAGGTGACCTTAGTGTATAAGTTGTATAGGTAATTTTCGATATATAAGGCCTTCCTTACTCATATAATTAATCACATTATATATGGATTCTTTTTAGACTTCAAACTAATAAAAATTAAACTTTTTTAAACTTAACTATTTAGTAGGAATGAGTGCTAACACACCCCAATCTTGAGGGTTTCTTTTATCCTCTCTCTGCTTTAAACATTTCAGGTAAGAATTTTTTTTTTTAATTTTTTTTATGTGCATTTCCCAAAATGAAACTGACAGTCTGCAAAAAGGAAATATACTGATAAACCTGAATCATGGCAAATATAAGTACAAACATTATATTTAAAACTTTACATTTAAAGTGCCAAACCATAGCTAAGAGTGTCTTAACAAAGGAAAACATACTTATCAAAAGACACTCATCTACATAAAGTAGATAGCCAAACCAGTACTGAAACGAGAATCAGCAGAGGTAATGGTATATAAGAGTATATCGTCGATCTGAAAAGGGAGGTAGGAGATGAATCTCTACGACCGATAACAGAGAACCTATGAAATAGATCCCCGTTAGGATGACCATTGCATTCAATAGGTAATACTCCCTTCACATCCCTCTGTCATTCACTGCACTCTGAGAGGAACCGGGCTTCAGCATGCTGAGAAGAGCATATCAACGTAGAAATCTAGCACAAACTTAATTCACCACCTCCATAGGAGACAAAATTTGTAAAACTGAATTGTGGGTGTGGTGGGGGGTGTATTTATAGGCATTTTGAGGTTTGGGAAACTTTGCCCCTCCTGGTAGGAATGTATATCCCATACGTCACTAGCTCATGGACTCTTGCTAATTACATGAAAGAAATCTGTCCGGTAGCAGGACAGCTCACTTGGTATGAGAGGGGCTTCCTACCTCACATGGACCTGTGGAAAAAAGAAAAGGCTGAGTAAACTTACTCAAACTTTCAACCAAGGGCAGCATGAAATTACATGGTAGGCCCAGTGGAGATTATACCCCACAAGTTCCCAAATGCTTAAAAGCCACCACTTGCTCTACTGAAGAGACTGACATGGACTACTGCTAAACCCCAAAGGAAACCAGAGCAAACTTGCTCTGCTTAAAAAATAAACTCTTGATTGAAGAATCACACACAACTGATACAAGCAAAGAGAATGACTGGGGATTGTGGGTTGGGGGAGTGGTATTTAACAGCTTTTGCTGTGGTGCTCTTTGCCTCCTTCTGCTGGTCAGGAGTGATATTCCCAACAGTAATTAAGATGATCCGTGGACTCAACGTGTCATTAGAAAGATTGTTATTAAAGATAATTAAAAGATTATTAAATATCACACAGGAATTATACTACAACAATTTATAAATAGCCAGAAAGTTTAACCAATTCAATATATATAGCTTATTTAACAACGTTTGTACTCACCTATGTTCAAATCTTAGAATTAAATCTTAGCTTAACTCCCACAATCTAATGGTATTTCCAGGGAAATATAATTCACTATTTTCAATCCAATCCAATATAATCTAATATACTTCCCTTAAACCCAGAGATTGTTATACAATTATCAATTCAACACAATAATAATAACTAGTAACCAGTGGGACTCAAGCATTTTTTCAGCACTCGCTCTCGGAATTAACCAAATCGGCAGCTGAATAGTAATAGCTGTTATTATTACCCAATTTAATGATACTCATTTTATCGACCTCGGAAGGATGAAGGACTGAGTCGGCACTGCCGGGATTTGAACCTGTGACCTTTGGATCTTTGAACAAGCTTTTGTAGCCAGGGCATTTTATCAACTGAGCTACCTCACCTGTAAGAATTATGTGCAATTCTTAAAAGAGTTCACAGTAAATAAAAATTAATTTAACAATAAGGAATACAAAACCTTTCCTCTCAACAGTAAATTGCTTGATGCTAGATATGATTATTTATAGACTACACAGGCCTATGGAACACCTACCTGTAACTACAAATTTCACTTACAAATCACAGCTACAATTTAACTAGAGCTATAGAATACCTTTGATTTAAAACATTAAAAATATAAAACAACCGCTAATACCAGTTACCAGTAACCAATATGAGAGTTCAGCTTTTTTAATCAGAGTTTTCCAAAGTCATACGTGAAGATATTTTTGCAAACAGGGAATCACAAACACAGAGAGTTATTCCAAACCAGGCCCCTAACCAAATTGTCTTTGTGTGTTTTTCCAAAGTAAGTCTGTGTATTGAAATTTGTTGTGTATTTAATTAACACTGAGATGGGAAGTAGTTACATCTCCTAAAATTTGTTCCTTGGCTGAGACCCTAGTCTCCCTCCCCCCAGGGGGTTCAGGTGATCTAATAGGAAATCTTATTACACATTTCCAGGCAGTGATCAAAAGGTCCTTTGAAGTGATCTCATTTCATTTGAGACAACTGTCTTCTCTTTGATTATGTTTTCAGATAGTCTCATGTATATTCAAATGGCAACTGGTTTGGGTTAAATTTTGATTTAAGAATTGAATGCAACTTACATTAGCCAGATTTTCACATACTAATTAATTCTCTCTCTACATCATATATGTATGTATGTAAATATATATATATATTACATAATGTCACTCACCTTTTCCCTGACATAAATCCCCTTTCCATTCTAAGATATGTGGGATACGTGTATTGGAATGGACTGAAATACAGTGGTAATAGGTGAGGGTATTTACAGTATGTGCATTATAAACATTTTCACTAAAAAGAGAGTCCATTGTTTTTGAATCCTCAAATTTATGCTCTTTAGCTAGACACCTTATCTATGCTTTAACTACAATATTTTATTAGTGTATTTGGGGAGATGACCTTTCATTCTCCCTCTATGACTTGTAGTTGGGACCTAGGATAGCACACTCACAACTGATTATTATGGACCCATTTATCCATAAAAAACATAATTTATGTAAGAACTTACCTGATAAATTCATTTCTTTCATATTAGCAAGAGTCCATGAGCTAGTGACGTATGGGATATACATTCCTACCAGGAGGGGCAAAGTTTCCCAAACCTCAAAATGCCTATAAATACACCCCTCACCACACCCACAAATCAGTTTAACGTATAGCCAAGAAGTGGGGTGATAAGAAAAAAGTGCGAAAGCATAAAAAATAATGAATTGGAATAATTGTGCTTTATACAAAAAAATCATAACCACCACAAAAGGGTGGGCCTCATGGACTCTTGCTAATATGAAAGAAATGAATTTATCAGGTAAGTTCTTACATAAATTATGTTTTCTTTCATGTAATTAGCAAGAGTCCATGAGCTAGTGACGTATGGGATAATGACAACCCAAGATGTGGATCTTCCACGCAAGAGTCACTAGAGAGGGAGAGATAAAATAAAGACAGCCAATTCCGCTGAAAATAATCCACACCCAAAATAAAGTTTAAATCTTATAATGAAAAAAACTGAAATTATAAGCAGAAGAATCAAACAAACAGCTGCCTGAAGTACTTTTCTACCAAAAACTGCTTCAGAAGAAGAAAACACATCAAAATGGTAGAATTTAGTAAAAGTATGCAAAGAAGACCAAGTGGCTGCTTTGCAAATCTGATCAACTGAAGCTTCATTCCTATACGCCCAGGAAGTAGAAACTGACCTAGTAGAATGAGCTGTAATTCTTTGAGGCGGAGTTTTACCCGACTCGACATAGGCATGATGAAACAAAGATTTTAACCAAGATGCCAAAGAAATGGCAGAAGCCTTCTGACCTTTCCTAGAACCGGAAAAGATAACAAATAGACTAGAAGTCTTCGGAAATCCTTAGTAGCTTCAACATAATATTTCAAAGCTCTAACTACATCCAAAGAATGCAACGAGTTTTCCTTAGAATTCTTAGGATTAGGACACAATGAAGGAACCACAATTTCTCTACTAATGTTGTTAGAATTCACAACCTTAGGTAAAAATTTAAAAGAAGTTCGCAACACCGCCTTATCCTGATGAAAAATCAGAAAAGGAGACTCACAAGAAAGAGCAGATAATTCAGAAACTCTTCTTAGCAGAAGAGATGGCCAAAAGAAACAAAACTTTCCAAGAAAGTAATTTAATGTCTAGCGAATGCATAGGTTCAAACGGAGGAGCTTGAAGAGCCCCCAGAACCAAATTCAAACTCCAAGGAGGAGAGATTGACTTAATAACAGGTTTTATACGAGCCAAAGCTTGTACAAAACAATGAATATCAGGAAGACTAGCAATCTTTCTGTGAAAAAAAGAACAGAAAGAGCAGAGATTTGACCTTTCAATGAACTTGCAGACAAACCTTATCCAAACCATCCTGAAGAAAACTGTAAAATTCTAGGAATTCTAAAAGAATGCCAAGAAAAAAGATGAGAAAAACACCAAGAAATGAAAATCTTCCAGACTCGATAATATATCTTCCTAGATACAGTTTTACGAGCCTGTAACATAGTATTAATCACAGAGTCAGAGAAACCTCTATGATTGAGAATCAAGCGTTCAATCTCCATACCTTCAAATTGAAGGATTTGAGAACCTGATGGAAAAAAGGACCTTGCGATAGAAGGTCTGGTCTTAACGGAAGAGTCCACGGTTGGCAAGTGGCCATCCGGACAAGATCCGCATACCAAAACCTGTGAGGCCATGCTGGAGCCACCAGCAGAATAAATGAACGTTCCTTAGAATCTTGGAAAAAGAACTATAGGCGGAAAGATATAAGCAGGATGATACTTCCAAGGAAGTGACAATGCATCCACTACTTCCGCCTGAGGATCCCTGGATCTGGACAGATACCTGGGAAGCTTCTTGTTTAGATGAGAAGCCATCAGATCTATTTCTGGAAGTCCCCATATTTGAACAATCTGAAGAAATACCTCTGGGTGAAGAAACCATTCGCCCCGGATGTAGTGTTTGGCGACTGAGATAATCCGCTTCCCAATTGTCTATACCTGGGATATGAACCGCAGAAATTAGACAGGAGCTGGATTCCGCCCATACAAGTATTCGACAGACTTCTTTCATAGCCAGAGGACTGTGAGTTCCTCCTTGATGATTGACATATGCCACGGTTGTGACATCGTCCGTCTAGAAACAAATGAACGACTCTCTCTTTAGAAGAGGCCACGACTGAAGAGCTCTGAAAATTGCACGGAGTTCCAAAAATGTTGATTGGTAATCTCACCTCCTGAGATTCCCAAACCCCTTGTGCTGTCAGAAACCCCCATACAGCTCCCCAACCTGTCAGATTTGCATCTGTTGAGATCACAGTCTAGGTTGGAGGAACAAAAAGAAGCCCCCTGAACTAAACGATGGTGATCTGTCCACCACGTCAGAGAGTGTCGAACAATCGGTTTTAAAGATATTAATTGAGATATCTTTGTATAATCCCTGCACCACTGGTTCAGCATACAGAGCTTAAGAGGTCGCATGTGAAAATGAGCAAAGGGAATCGCATCCAATGCAGCAGTCATAAGACCTAGAATTTCCATGCATAAGGCTACCGAAGGGAATGATTGCGACTGAAGGTTTCGATAAGCTGAAACCAATTTCAGACGCCTCTTGTCCATCAGAGACAGAATCAAGAACACTGAATCCATCAGGAAACCTAAAAAGGTTACCCTTGTCTGAGGAATCAAACAAACTTTTTGGTAAATTGATCCTCCAACCATGTTCTTGAAGAAACAACACTTATAAAAGACTGAAAAGGTTCTTTCTAGACAAAATGAGCAAAGGGAATTGAATCCAATGCTGTGGCCATAAGACCTAAAACTTCTATGCATATATAGCAACTGAAGGAAATAATAGAGACTAAAGGTACCGATAGACGGAACCCAATAACATTATCCCTTGTCTGATAGAGACAAGGACAGTGACACAAACTATCTGGAAACCTAAAAAAGGTGACCCTTGTGTATGGGATCAAGAGCTTTAGAAAAGAAGATCCTCTAACTATGTCCTGAAGAGTAAGTGAATCATATGAGATTCCGCATCCTCAGAACATAATCTGAATGAAAACAGAAAAATGAAAAAATGCATTTATTGTATCTAATGAAAACAAATAATGCTATCAAAGACCATAAAAAGGCAAAATAGTTTGAATAAAACTCCAAAACCCGGTTCCTCAAAAGAAACTGGAAGAAATACCCCAGAAGATTCCAGGTCTGAGCAGCGCTTGAACCCCATGGGTGCCCAGCCATGCTTCAACAGTACCCAAAATATATAGGACAGAAACACAGTTAAAGAAAGTGTTAGCCTTGCTGGAATAAAATCAAAGAAATTTTGGACAAAATAAATTTCAAAGAAGCCTTAACCTGCCCCTTACCAGCCAAGCTGGAATACGGCACGTACATCGCAAAATTAGGGAGCTGATTTCGAACTCCAATTATAGACATGTTACTTGGGAAAGAACTCAGGAATTCGTTCCTTAATAAGAACAACCAAACTAGTATAAGCTTAAAGTTTTAGTCTTAGAACTAAACCTTGAAGCCCAGAGTAACAGTTAAGAATTGAATCCAATTATAAAAAAAATAATTGATTATCTTAGAACAAAGGAAATATGGATTTTTTTTTAAAAAATCACAAAAGTCTTCTAGCTAAAAAAAGCTAAAGACATAGATTAACCCTCATTTGCGAAAATATTCAATAAAATGAAGACACAAATGAAAATATTAGCATGATAGTCCGGTTTAAAGGACCAGCCAATACAGTGGACTTGCATAATCAATAAATGCAAAACAACAAGACAAATGCAACAGCACCTAGTCTAGTAAATGTTGTCCCTTTAACAATGCTAAAATAAATCATAATCTGATACTTGATCTTAAAGTAAACAGAGAAAATGAAGCAATTGCAATATCCAAATAAATCACAGGACCAAGAAAAGTACCTGAAACTAAATAATTTTCCATAAATAAGATACAACTATCTAAAGGAAAATAAATACTATTTTGCTATAGAAACAATAGCATAATTAGCAGAATTAGAGATAGCCCCAATAAATTGGAGAACCCTCCAAATTGAATTTAACTGCTGGCAAAGAATATAGTTTAAAACCTTTGAAGAAGGAATAAAAGAAAATTCTCAGCCTATTCCATTCCCTAGTATAGGGAATTGGAAAGAAAACCTCTAAAGAAATAAATAGGCAGAAATAATGTCAGCTAGTCTTAAAGAACTAGTTACCTTAATATCCAAAATAATCAACACCTTTTCAACAAAGAACAAATGTACTTTAATAATTGAAAAATAATAAAAAAGTAGATTTGTTAGTGTCAATATCTGATGAAGAAAATTTCTGAAAAAAACATCATCAGAGAAGGATAAATCAGTATGTTGTTGGTCATTTGAAACTTCAATAATTAAAAAAGAAGTGAAAAAGACCTAAAATTTTTATTAGAAGGCACGAAGTCAGACAAAGCCTTTAACATAGAATCAGAAAAATATTTCTTATAAGTCTTCTAAATATTTCTTGTAAGAAAAGAAAATATATAAAGCATAAATACTAATGGATTCCGCATGTAAAAGTATAACATAATATCTTATTACAAACCATAGCTAAAGATAAACATTTATAACATTTAAAATAAATGAACTTAGCTTTGGTAGAACTGAAACTCAGTTAAGAGTTTTTCCAAAAGTGGCTTCTGATTCAGAGTCCATTTGAAACATCTTGCAATATGTAATAGAAAAAACAACATATAAAGCAAAATTGATCAAATTCCTTAAATGACAGTTTCAGGAATGGGAAAAAAATGCCAATGAACAAGCTTCTAGCAACCAGAAGCAATAAATAATGAGACTTAAATATTGTGGAGACAACAATGACGCTCAATGACGCAACTTCCGGCGACACGTATGACGCAATAAAATGAAGCATTTTCAGCCCCCGCGAGCCTAACAGCCCACAGGAAAAAAGGTAAGAAAAAATTGAATTATTGAATTGAATTATTCATATGCATTATCCCAAATATGAAACTGACTGTCTGAAAATAAGGAACAGTGAACATCCTGAATCAAGGCAAATAAATGTTTAAACACATATATTTAGAACTTTATATAAAAGTGCCCAACCATAGCTTAGAGTGTCACAGAAAATAAGACTTACTTACCCCAGGACACTCATCTACATGTAGTAGAAAGCCAAACCAGTACTGAAACGAGAATCAGTAGAGGTAATGGTATATATAAGAGTATATCGTCGATCTGAAAAGGGAGGTAAGAGATGAATCTCTACGACCGATAACAGAGAACCTATGAAATAGACCCCGTAGAAGGAGATCATTGAATTCAAATAGGCAATACTCCCTTCACATCCCTCTGCACGCTGAGAGGAAAACCGGGCTCCAACCTGCTGCTGAGCGCATATCAACGTAGAATCTAGCACAAACTTACTTCACCACCTCCACAGGAGGCAAAGTTTGTAAAACTGATTTGTGGGTGTGGTGAGGGGTGTATTTATAGGCATTTTGAGGTTTGGGAAACTTTGCCCCTCCTGGTAGGAATGTATATCCCATACGTCACTAGCTCATGGACTCTTGCTAATTACATGAAATAAACATAAATTATGCTTACCTGATAATTTCCTTTTCTTCTGATGGAAAGGGTCCACAGCTGCATTCATTACTTTTGGGAAATAAGAACCTGGCCACCAGGAGGAGGCAAAAACACCCCAGCCAAAGGCTTAAATACTCCTCTCACTCCCCTCATCCCCCAGTCATTCTGCCGAGGAACAAGGAGCAGTAGAAGAAATACCAGGGTGAAAAGGTGCCAGGAGAATATAAAGATGCCCCACACTGAATGCCAAGACGGGTGGGTACAATAGGCGGACCATTCTGTTGGGGGGGGGGTCTTTGCTCTCACTGTGTCTGCTGAATCACAGCACAGGCATGACGCTGGAGTTGTTAAATCCAGACTGAGATTGTGGATATGGGATCATTTTTCTATCCCTGACTATTCAAGTGTAAATGTAGATGGAGCAAGGACAAAGCCCAAGTTCCCACTACCGTGGAACACCCCGACCAACCCTGAGATCCCAGATTCCAAAACAACCTAAGACTGGGTCAGGAAGAAGGAGCAAAGCCTCAGAAAGAGGAAATCTCAGGGAGAAAAACAGGTCTGGGTGCCTAATAGTTCAGGAAACCTTACCCGGAACTAAACATCCCAACTGGCCAAAAGCCAGAAAAGGGAAATGGACACATATCCAGAGAATCCGGATAGTGAGGTGAATTCAAAAGTCCTGACCAAAGGAAGGAATCACCCCTAGCCAAAGTCCAACGCTCCAAGGAGCAGGGCTAGTAGTTGTATGAAGGGACCTCTCAAGCCTCAGGATAAAAGAAGGAAAACCTTGAGGTCCACAAAACCCTACTAGTAGGGCTAGTCTCCCCATCACCTCCACATAGGCAGAGGACACAGGGAAGAGAAATGCGCTAAACCTTCTCAGCTCCGGGAAAACCCGAGCTAAACAAAGTCACCACAGGGATCAACCATCATCGGTGACACCGATCCCAAAAAGGAGATCTAACTCACCCGGAGACATGTAAGGAGACCCAAAGGCCTAATAACTCAGTCAGATCATCACGTCCAAGAGTAAAAACTGTATCTAGATACACTAGAAATGGCTTACACATACACCTACTAATGTACTAATGTAATTCTGGTGTTGACTGTCCCTTTAAATATTTCTATAAGGGGGGCGGAGCCAACTATCACACAGAACAGACGCTGCTTCGCTGAGCTCCTGAGCTATACTAAATATAAAGTCATTTTGCAAATAATTAAGAGGAAATTTTTGCCTATTAAGGAGCTTGATTGAACTTCTCTAACTGCTTGGTCTGTGCTGACCAAAAATTCTAACTACACTGCACTGCTTTTGATTAAGGCTGGAGCGAAGCCGAACCTGCAACATCTACAGGCACTGAGAGCGCAAGTGAGAAAGCACACGGGGGCCTGTTGCTTAAGATCCGCCAGGGTCTGATAACTACAGAGTTCCGTCTACATACCACATCTAGCTCCGGAGGGTCGGGGATCCGCTCCGGAGCTCAGTTGCGCTTCACACTTCAAGGAGAAGGGCTGCTTCCGTGGCAGCAATACTGCATGTCCTCCAGGATCGCAAATTAAGAGGTGGCTGTAAGTAAGCACCAGTCGGACACTGGCTAAGGTCCAACACACTGCACCTAGTCCTCCACACACCCATAGTAGGATTAAGCTAGGGGCACAGTGCTACAAACCTGAAGCGATAGTACTGTTTCTTGCTCCCTGGGCAGTGGCGCGAAAGCGCCATCTTGGTTTCTCACTCCTAGTCACACACGGCAACGTGCAATCTATACAAGCACAGACATTCAAATTTTTCATACAGACCCTGGTTTAATGATGACAGTGATCTTTCAACGTGGACATTTACTGATTTAAGCTAGCACAATATCAATAACCTATATCTTGGATGCTTTTTGTGCCTCTTCTGTCAGTCAGTCTCATAAACTTGTGCTGCGCTGTTCCCACGTGGGACATTCTTCATAATAACAAGACTGTCTAACTGAAATCACGCACCAACTATCTATTAACAGAGCTGGGTGACATTATTAGTGCAAAGCAATCATACTATGCAAGCTCCACATCTATCATCAAGTTAAGAAAATAAATCTCACAAACTTTAACTAAAATCCAATTCTACAACCAGCCTGGTGTATTTTCTTTTATTTGGTCCCTGTCAGCTGTAAGGCACCTTTTGGCTCTAATTTTGTTCAACTAACCACAACAGCTTACACGTATCTGGATATAGCGCTACTCCATTTCTAAACCAATCTAAAAGTGTTGATTAAGTTTCCCCTGCTGCTTGTAGCCCATGGGGCGTTACAGACAAAATACTTTAGATGGGCCTCACAGTGTTCTACAATAAATCACCCTAGGTGCTTACACTCAAAGAGACTCTTTTGTGACCCAGCTGGACGCTGTTACTTCAGTCACTATACATTCTAAATCTAATCATAGCTTTGCCAGCTAAGGGAACTGAAGGAACACAAACAGTATTCATAACAGGGCTGTTAGAGGAGCTTAGTGAGGTGGATCTGAAGTAAAGAGACATAATTGTACAGAACTGCTGCCGGCAATAAGAATTGCAGTAAATATAAAGACAGAGAGGTGAAGCATTACCATTATAAAATCTGTTAGCACATGATACCGAACACCACTGAATACAATTGTGCATTGCTGGCCTCTATCCCCTTCATTTCCTGCTGAACGCTGTGTCAGTAGGTCATACCCCATTACCCCTGCCCGTCTTCGTCCAGTGGGGACAACTGCCCTGGGGTATAGAGGCTGGTGAAATTACTTAACTACCAATCTGCGGGATGGTGGAATGCATTGTGACCCATCTACATAGGAAAAGGCCACTGGGAGATGTAATGAGTTAAAGATGTAAAGATGTGTTTTTGAAGTGGTCCAACAATCTCACACTGCTCAAGATAAATTACCACAAATATATATGGAACAGTGCTCCTCTCACCTTACACTATTCTTCCCTCATAGCATTACATAAGTACACTGCCTGAGCACATAGGATGAAGAAAGTGAGGCAGCATTATTAATATATGGAATAACGCCCCTACTTATGTAGAGGGGGAGGGTTTTGGAGAGCAGTCCCAGAATCAAAACCTTTAGTACATCAAATTGAGTCAAAGGACCTTGGCTCTTGATATCTTCTGACTCTGTAAGATTATCTAGACTGTCTGCCTGACCCAGGTAGGGACGAGACCGAGAGAGATATTCAGTATGTCAACCAGGAAAGGGAACAAGACAGATAAAGGGATGAAGAGCACATCTATGGAGACATTTTTCAAAACGCCCAGAGTCCATAAAGTTAAAGATCTTCTTTTAAATGAAGTGGAGGAGGATCCTGAATCTGAAAATGAGGGAGAACCTGAAGACATGACTCCTGTGACCAAGGCAGATCTAAATGCCCTGGTATCCAAACAGGATATTGCGACCAATTTCGATAAACTCTGGGAAAAGATGGATAACTTTCAAGAGACGATTACCAACAGTCTTACTGATATCAAAACTGAAATCTCTGAACTGGGCACTCGGGTGGACTCATTGGAAACAGCAACTGATGAAATGAGTGAAGAAGTAGCTGAAGCATCCCAAACATTAACAAGCCAACAACAAATGATAATGGAGCTGGAAGAGAAAATTGAGGACATCGAAAATAGGAGCAGAAGATCCAATATCCGCCTCAAAGGGGTCCCTGAGACAATTGGAACAGAAGACCTGCACGACTATCTCCAGCAACTATTTAGGGCAATACTGGGAGCATCAGTTGACTCTGAAGTTCAAATAGAAAGAGCCCATAGGGCCCTTAGGGCTAAGCCCAAACCAGATCAACCCCCGAGAGATGTTATACTTAAGCTCCTGAGATACCCCGATAGAGAAAAAATATTGTCAGCTGCAAGACACAACCCCACGTTTAAATTCCAAGGCAATGTTATTCAGTTTTTTCAAGATCTATGCATCAAGACCCTACAAAGAAGATACACCCTCCGACCACTCACCCTCCTCCTCAGGAAACACCACATTCCATACAGATGGGGTTTCCCCTTTGCTTTACATGTAGTGAGAAATGGCAGAACTGCCACGATCAAGACCACAGCGGAAATACCTGATATTTGCAAATTTTTGGAGCTGGACCCACCAGAAATTACAGAAGGGGAAGCAACAACAAGCTCTCTGGAACTCTCTCACTCTCAGGCAAAACCTCAGAGACCGAGATGGAAAAAAGTTACTAAAAAGAAAACTAAGACTTGAAAATTAGATATAGTGAGGACAGCACCCACTTGAAAGATTTTTACTTTCCTGCTGTAAATTTATAAGGCATAGGCAAAGATCATTAACCCCATGACAAAGAGAGGGGTTGAGAGGACACTAGGCCTAAGAGACTGTTGTATGTTCATTAACGCTTATAAGATGTTTCATATTGTGGTTTTTGTTGTGACCATGTACAAAACACACACTGTGGTGGTGTTGGCAGAAGATGACCAGCACAATGATATATTATAATATGTTTTTAGTTATATTAATGTTTATGTTTTTGTTCTTTGGAGTCACGGGATGCCCCACACGTACGCAGAGCTCATCAATCATAGGTGAATCGCTAAGAGGTTGGGAGAGGTCTCATCAGAGGGAGAACAAGGTACCCCTAGAATACTCAACTACTGGTAAGAAAAGAGTAGTGTACAATTATATGCTTAAGAATGTCATTAGCTAGAATAACACTGCTCTCGCATAATGCGAGAGGTCTTAACACCGACATAAAAAGAAGGACTGCACTGACTAATTATAGACGACTGAAAGCTACTGTAATTTTCCTCCAGGAAACACATTTCCTACACTCCACCATTCCCAAATACTGGGCTAGAGACTTTCCACAACAATTCCACTCTACGATAGATTCTAAAAAAAGGGGAGTCTCTATTCTTATTCATTCCTCTATACCTTTCACACACAAAGAAACTATAGCAGACAGAGATGGCAGATACCTCCTGGTGTCAGGTCAAGTGGGGGGAACAGACATAGTCTTCTGCAATGTGTACGCCCCAAATGAACAACAAGACAAATATTTTCAAAATATATCTCATCTACTAACTGACTGGTCTAGGACACGTATAGTCTTAGCAGGAGACTTTAACATAGATATACAATCACTGATGAAACACACAGCCAACCTGCAATCTAAAAAGAAGAATAGACAGAAAGGGGTAGCTAAGAACATAGGGGGGATGCTCGAGCAGCATACGCTGCAGGACACTTGGCAAGTACTTAATGGGGATGCTAGAGACACCACATTCTACTCATCGGCACACAACAGTTACTCGAAGATAGATTATGTGTATACGAGTCAGATACTGCAACCGATATTACAACATATAGATATTCTTCCGTGTGTATGGTCAGACCATTCAATTACTAAACTATGTCTAGGGGACCTACTGGACCCAAAGAGAACAAAATCATGGACTTATGATCCGTCTTGTATTAAAAATCCGCTCGTAAAAGATAAAATTCTTAAGGATCTAGAGGAATATTGGCAGATTAATGTAGATACCACGAGTAACCCTATCATACCATGGGCGGCACATAAAGCAGTGATTAGAGGTATATTAATTAAAGAAAAGACAGCAGCCAGGAGACAGCACACCCTACTCCTGAAACAATTATACTCGGAGATTACTTCATTAGAGAGGGCACATAGAATAACTAAATCCCAAGCCACATTGACGCAATTGCAGAACACTAAAAATAAGCTACAAACCATACTAAATGAACAATCCGTCAAAGCGGCACACAGACTGAAAACAAACTACTTTATCTTCTCAAATAAACCTGATAGATATCTAGCGAAAAAAATCAGAGACAATTATCAGGCCTTATCAATACCGAACATACAAAACTCGAAGGGACGCATGACATCCCACCCACAGGAAATTGTTGACACATTTGCTCACTTTTATAGCGACTTGTATGATGGGACTAAAGTGCAACACTGCCCTTTGACGGAAAAAGTATTTGATTCTTTTTTACATAAAGCAGACCTGAAACCAATTTCTGAGGAAGATAGGGAGGCCCTGAACGCTAAAATTACACCTGAGGAGGTACGAGCTGCCATTAAAGATCTTAAACCTAGCAAAGCCCCAGGTCCAGATGGATTCCCAGGGGAATATTATAAAGCTTTTAGAGATATACTACTGCCTCACTTGGTGGTATTTGCCAACCACATTATGGAAGGGGGAGAAATACCTATAGAACTGCTTCAGGCTAGGATAGTGGTGATCCCAAAACAGGGAAAGGACCCCCATTTTTGCGCTAATTATAGACCGATTTCCCTTATCAACCAGGACCTTAAGATAGTTACTAAAATACTAGCTAATAGACTGAAACACATTCCTGCCCTCAATCATACACCCTGATCAAGTTGGATTTATCAAGGACAGGGAGGCCCCCGACAATATACGTAGAATGGTGTCGGTTATTGACTTTCTTCGGGACAGGGGGATGCCTTCTCTGATCCTATCTTTGGATGCGGAGAAGGCATTCGACCGAGTCGACTGGAAATATATGTTGAGAGTGCTGTCACTAATGGGTTTTGAGGGACGGTTTATGAAAGCTATTGAGGGATTATACTCGACACCCACGGCTCAGGTCAGAGCAATCGGACACCAGTCTGAGACTATACATATACTTAATGGTACACGACAGGGATGCCCTTTATCACCCTTAATCTTTGCGCTATGCATAGAACCCTTAGCTGCATATATACGCAATTGTCCTGATATCTGGGGACTGGAAGTAGGGAAGATACATCATAAAATTACCTTATTCGCAGACGATGTGTTGCTCACCATTACGAAACCACTCATCTCGTTGCCACACGTATATCACGCCATACAATTATTCTCCCAGATATCGGGGTATAAAATTAACGCAGACAAGTGCGAAGCACTCCCCCTATCGTTACCCAAACATACCATGAAGGCAATTGAATCAAATTTTGACTTCAAATGGGTATTAGACGGGCTCAAATACCTGGGGATAAAGCTGACTACTCACTCTTCTAAATTGTACGCTACAAATTATTTTCCCCTTTACAAAGCAATTAGGTCAGACATAGGAAGGTGGAGGAAAATGGGATTCTCCTGGTATGGAAGGCTGTCTGCTGTCAAGATGACGATCCTACCCAGAATCCTCTATCTGTTCAGGGTCCTCCCAATTAAAGTTATCAGTTCAGACTTAGAGAATCTCCAAAAAGACATACACAGATTTCTGAGGGATAATAAACACCCGAGGATCCCACACCAAATCCTGACAAGACATAGACAATTGGGGGGGGTGGGAGCTCCTAATTTGCATGATTATTATACAGCAGCTAGACTAGCGCAAAACTCAATACTTGGGAGAAGACAAAAAGATGTTCTCTGGCCTGCCTTGGAGGCTGCTATGGGGGCAATGGAGGGACCCGAGGATATCCTCTGGGGTAACATAAAGAATAAGGACCCAGAGATCTATCATAATAAATCCACAAAATTGGCCAAACAACAATGGACCAAGATACAGCGGATAGGGAAACTGATGCCCAGACAAACCCTGATAATACCACTAAAATACTTGATAAATGAAGAGTTTATATACCATATCAAAAAATGGGAAAATAAAGGCTTATACAGGGTGGCAGATATATATTCACAAGGTAAATTACTGACCTTCACACAGCTTAGACAGAAGCTAGAACCTATTCAGATACACTGGTTCCTCTACTTGCAGATCACATCAGCTATACAAACATATATCGGTAGGGCCACAATACACAGTCAAAGAACGACTCTCGAAAATTTATGTTTAGCAATCAACAGACCCAAGAAAGCAATATCTAGATTATACATATCACTACAGGAAACTAAATACACAACTAAATCTACATTGCTACTAAATTGGGAGGAAGATATTGTAAGAGAGCATACGATTGACGACTGGAATGATATATTTCATTACGCTAGTAAGGGCCTCATTAGTGCAGACCTCAGAGAGAATGTACTGAAGACAACCTTTAGATGGTACTTAACACCAATGAAAACATGTCATATGACATTAGGAAACTCTAGATACTGTTATAGGGGATGTAAAGTTAGGGGATCATATCTTCACATGTGGTGGGATTGCCCTAGAGTCCAAAACATTTGGAAGAAATTGTCTTTAATGCTCAGCACCCTGTTAAGCGAAAGGATCTCTCTTACACCAGCTCAGGCACTGTTGCATGAGACACTTCCGAGACTAAACCCACATATAAACACTTTCATTCGAATCCTATGTACCACCACAAGAATAGCTATAGCTAAATATTGGAAAAACGAGGCGCCAACATGGGCAGAGGTCCTCAACAGAATACAGATGGTTTATTCGATGTACGAGACAGCAGCATTTATTCAAGACACAGGGCCTACATTCCAGAAGATCTGGTTTTACTGGATAATCAGGGAAGGTGAGGGGACAGGGTAGAGGAGAAAGGCGAGAATTTCTTGGAGGCAGACTGGTGCTGATTTGACATAGGAGACTACCCAACAAAAGGAAAATTGATGAGAGAGCTACTAATAGCCATATAAATAGGTACTAGGTTGGGGGGCACCCGTGACTCCATTAGTTTGATTTGTTGTAATACAGGAGTTATTGAATTGTGTTTATTTGTTCTATTTAGATAAATGATATTACTGAAATTATAAGAATATTACCCCCCAAGATTATATACTTCCAATATGAACTGCAATAGCCAAGGACATATAAAAGAAGTAATTGAGGGAAAAATATGAAAATGAGAGAAACCTCCATATGCTTTGAGATAGACTGCAGCAAAGGTAGTAGATTAGATTGACTGTTGATATTTTATGAATAAATGATTAAGGCCAAAGTTAGAAAGTTTCAATGGCAAACCTGCTCAAGGAATGGTCCCTAGGCGAGTACTACGAGATCCTTAGAATACAACTATGAGTAAGGTACTAGCTACTCTGCTGCTGAAAGCTCTTTATATTCTTTTTTATGAATCTTATGCTTTTTCTTTTGTCTTTCTCATTGTATGTCACATGTAATGTATCAGATGTATATGGAGGAGGTTTGTGGTTTAATAAAGAATATTTTATCTAAATATTTCTATAAATTAACCTTAACTCAAAATTAATTGCTCATTAAATATCACACATGAATTATACTACAACAATTTATAAATAGCCAGAAGGTTTAACCAATTCAATATATACAGTATATAGCTTATTTAATAACGTTTGTAATCACCTATGTTCAAATCTCACAATGAAATCTTAGCTTAACTCCCACAATCTAATGAAATTTACAGGGAAATATAATTCACTATTTTCAACCCAATATAATCTAAAATAAAATACTTCACTTAACCCCAGAGATTGTTATACAATTATCAATTCAACACAATAGCCAATTTATGTGCAATTCTTAAGAGAGTTCACAGTAAATACAAACAAAATGTATGCTTACCTGATAAATTGATTTATTTCTTGACACAGTCCACGGATCATCATCAATTACTGTTGGGAATATCACTTCTGGCCAGCAGGAGGAGGCAAAGAGCACCACAGCAGAGCTGTTAAATATCACTTCCCTTCCCACAAACCCACAAACCCCAGTCATTCGACAGAAGGAAAAAACACAAGGTGCAGAGGAGCCTGATGTTTATATAAAAAGACCTGTCTGAAAACAGGGAGGACCATGGACTCACCGTGTCAAGAAAGAAATATATTTATCAGGTAAGCATAAATTTTGTTTTCTTTCTAATGACACGGTGAGTCCACGGATCATCATCAATTACTGTTGGGAAACTACAGCCGAGGCAATTATCAAATTAATAGAATTTAGAAAAAACTGTTCCACAGAGGCCTCATTTTTTAAAGAGGACACTGCCCCAGTTGAGGGAGCTGAAATACTCTCAGGAGGCTGCTGTCCAGCAGGCTTATGAGCCCTACAATTAACACTTCTCAGCAAGAGAAGAAAAGTGGAAGAAGCTTTCCGGCATTTATGTTTATCCAGAAAAACAAAAACAATGCAGAAGACTAACAAAAGTCCTGAGATTGTAAATAAAATTTTGGGCCTGCACAACATCTAGGATGTGCAACAGACGATCTTCATGAAAAGAAGGAATAGGGGGGGCGTGTCCGAACAGCGTTCCTGCGTGGTCGCACTTTCCCTGAGCTCCTACTGAACACTCAGAATCCGCCGATTATAAGAGGGATCCCACAGAGCAACAACATATTCATATAACTATTTGGCTGCACTGCCTAGCAGTACTTTAAATATTGAAAGATTGCACTGTATTTTTGAGGTTTGAGCCCGGCATCGGACAAGAGAGGCCTAGAGCGGCAGCTCATAAGTATGCAGCACCACCCCCCTCGAGCAATCGAGGGTCTTTGCCAGAACTCTGCACAGATCTCCTAGATCTAACTCCCTGACAAGAAAGGACGTAACAACAAAAGAGAGAACAACAAATAAACGAAAAGTTTCTAACGCACCACAACTAAAATGGCTGCCACAAGTGAAGCTGATCACGACATCAGCTTAAACAACCACATGGCCAGGATAGAAGAGCTCTTCCAGCAACTCTTAGAAAGGGCCCCAATGAATTATCTGCTGAAGCGCTGTGTTGTGGTGGGCTCAGCAACTGCAGTTCTACTTACAGCACCAGACTTGCAAACTCCCGCCGTTAGCAGTCACCAAGGGGACTCTCAGCCTTTTAAAGACATCGCCTCACTAACACCCAAGCTTATGTATAGAGGAGAGCTCCCTGAGCCACTGCATAATTCCACGACTATAGAACGAGATGAGAACAATATACTCAGTACAACGCTCAAAGTGAATCCGCCTGGCCTATTGAACAAGATCCTGCACAGGGAAAGGCATCAGGCATATGGCAAGACCTTACGGGGGTTTGTGGGGGGCTCCTGGAAGGCCGCAAATATAACACAGTCAAGCTTCCCGTCTGCCACCAGTGTTCCAGCCAGCTTCACGGATGAGAGCAGCCTGCAACCCGAAGACATGTGTGGAACACGCACCCAGACATAGACTCGGGACACATTAACAGAGACACCAGCTAAGGATTTGTTAGGATTCATATCGCATAAGAACTATCTTGATATCCTCTCATATAGTGGCTTCTGGACTCACGGTAACGCTTTGCCTTGCTTGCAAATTGACTCTGGTGGCTGATAACATGAAAGTAGACTGTCTTTGCGGTCACCGGCTTCCTAAAGTTGAAGTTTCTCCTTGCTTGTTAAAATTGTGTTTTACAACTTTAGGATTCATACATAAAAATTAATCTATATGATATATTTTACATATTTGTATTGTGCTGCTGGCACTGTATTAGATATTGTTGTGTTTTTTACATAAGTTATCCGTTATAACACGCTCTAAACACATGTATTAGAACTTGTCTGCAAAGTCGCCCCTGTCACAGCATTAAAGATCATTTAGTTCCTGGTAAGTTAAAATAATAATAATGGAGGTAGTTGAAGTCTGACACTTGAGGGTACCAAAAGTTAACTCCTTAAAATGTGCTTCAAAGGTAATATAATTACTCTGCACAAACGTATGTATGAATTGGGTACTTGTAAGCGCCCGTAAGGGTCTCAAGGCGCTGCTCATTTTATCGACCTCGGAAGGATGAAAGGCTGAGTGGACCTTGCTGGGAATCGAACCTGCAACCCTTGGGTTGATACAGAGCTTAGCTACAGTGCCTTAGTAAGCTGAGCTATCTGTCCGGCTATATTTAGATACAAGCAATCAAACTCCAAGCCATCAGCTTCAGAGAACGAAATTTGGATGACATTTCAAAACAACATCTCTACTAGATCCGCCTACAGATCTTTTGAGGCCACGCAAGAGCAACTAGAAAAAACAATACTCTCTCCTACTTGATCTGAACGAAGACTCATGGAAGGAGAACAAACCGAGGAAAAGGGAAATTCAACCTGAAGTTCCAAAGTACTGCCAGAGTATCTATCAGAAATGCATGAAGATCTCTTGACCTCGACCCAACTAGGGAACTTGGTGTTCTGAGGAAACGCCATCAGAACCAATTCTGGTAAGCCCCAATTGGTTGATAACCTGAAGAACACTTCCGGATGGAGGTCCCACTCCCTGAGATGGGAAGTCGGTCTGAACAGAACTCCGCTTCCCAGAAGTACTCTCCAGAAAAGTGGATGGCCGACAGACAGAACTGTGAGCACCTGCCCACAGAAAAAAATCTGAAACACTTTCTACACGACTAAAGAACCCAGACAAAAATTGATGTAAGTCACAGAGGCTATATTGTCTCAAGGCGCTGCTCAGACTAGAACCCGCTAAACTGGACTAAGACAACTGAAGCCAAACCATCAGAGCATTGTAAATCGCTCTCAACTTCCAAATGATGAAAGGGAGAGTAGACTTCTCACTGGACCAATGTCCCTGCACCTTCAACGAGTCCCAGACTCCTCCCAGCCCAGCAGGCTGGTGTTCGCAATAACAAACGCCCAGGAAGGTCTCCGAAGCATGTGTGCTGAGACCGAAATTCCTGAAAACCCCCCACGGGAAGAGACTCTTGTCAACTAGACCTATTCCCAGAGATATCCGAATAATCCCCATTCCTCTGACTGAGCATGCCCAACTGCAGAGCTCTCAAACGAAACAGAACGAGGGATGATGTCCATGGAGCCCCATCATACCAATTGCCTCCATACACGGAACCACAGATGCCAGATAGTAGACTGAAGAGAGAAGTATTTTGTCTTTTCTGTCAGAAGGATTTTCATCGATAGGGAAACAATTATAGTCCTTACGCAGACTACCCTGTAGCTGAGACAAGCGATATCTTTCCCAGCTCCACTTCCAAACGTGAATGAAGCAAGACAACAAAAGCTAACTTAAGAGCTTTAATCCTGTCTAGAATGTAGTCTAGCGGAGTCTCCACCTGCAGAGCCTCCTCAAGAGACTCGAACCAAAAAGCCGCTGCAGCAGTAACTGGGGCTATGCATGCAAGAGGCTGGAGAATAAAACCTTGATGAATAAAAATTTTCTTAAGGAGACCCTCCAATTTTTTATCCATAGGATCTAGGAAAGCACAACTGTCCTCGACGGGGATAGTTGTACTCTTAGCTAGGGTAGAGACTGCTCCCTCCACCTTAGGGACCATCTGCCACAAGTCCCGTACGGCGGCATCTATGGGAAACTTCTTTTAGAAAGCAGGAGGGGGAGAGAACGGCACACCTGGTCTATCCCATTCCTTAGTAATAATTTCCGAAAACCTCTTAGGGACTGGAAAAACATAATTTATGTAAGAACTTACCTGATAAATTCATTTCTTTCATATTAGCAAGAGTCCATGAGCTAGTGACGTATGGGATATACATTCCTACCAGGAGGGGCAAAGTTTCCCAAACCTCAAAATGCCTATAAATACACCCCTCACCACACCCACAAATCAGTTTAACGCATAGCCAAGAAGTGGGGTGATAAGAAAAAAGTGCGAAAGCATAAAAAATAAGGAATTGGAATAATTGTGCTTTATACAAAAAAATCATAACCACCACAAAAAGGGTGGGCCTCATGGACTCTTGCTAATATGAAAGAAATGAATTTATCAGCTAAGTTCTTACATAAATTATGTTTTCTTTCATGTAATTAGCAAGAGTCCATGAGCTAGTGACGTATGGGATAATGACTACCCAAGATGTGGATCTTCCACGCAAGAGTCACTAGAGAGGGAGGGATAAAATAAAGACAGCCAATTCCGCTGAAAATAATCCACACCCAAAATAAAGTTTAAATCTTATAATGAAAAAAACTGAAATTATAAGCAGAAGAATCAAACTGAAACAGCTGCCTGAAGTACTTTTCTACCAAAAACTGCTTCAGAAGAAGAAAACACATCAAAATGGTAGAATTTAGTAAAAGTATGCAAAGAAGACCAAGTGGCTGCTTTGCAAATCTGATCAACTGAAGCTTCATTCCTATACGCCCAGGAAGTAGAAACTGACCTAGTAGAATGAGCTGTAATCCTTTGAGGCAGAGTTTTACCCGACTCAACATAGGCATGATGAAACAAATATTTTAACCAAGATGCCAAAGAAATGGCAGAAGCCTTCTGACCTTTCCTAGAACCGGAAAAGATAACAAATAGACTAGAAGTCTTCGGAAATCCTTAGTAGCTTCAACATAATATTTCAAAGCTCTAACTACATCCAAAGAATGCAATGATTTCTCCTTAGAATTCTTAGGATTAGGACACAATGAAGGAACCACAATTTCTCTACTAATGTTGTTAGAATTCACAACCTTAGGTAAAAATGTAAAAGAAGTTCGCAACACCGCCTTATCCTGATGAAAAATCAGAAAAGGAGACTCACAAGAAAGAGCAGATAATTCAGAAACTCTTCTAGCAGAAGAGATGGCCAAAAGAAACAAAACTTTCCAAGAAAGTAATTTAATGTCTAAAGAATGCATAGGTTCAAACGGAGGAGCTTGAAGAGCCCCCAGAACCAAATTCAAACTCCAAGGAGGAGAGATTGACTTAATGACAGGTTTTATAGGAACCAAAGCTTGTACAAAACAATGAATATCAGGAAGACTAGCAATCTTTCTGTGAAAAAGAACAGAAAGAGCAGAGATTTGTCCATTCAAGGAACTTGCAGACAAACCTTTATCCAAACCATCCTGAAGAAACTGTAAAATTCTCGGAATTCTAAAAGAATGCCAGGAAAAATGATGAAAAAGACACCAAGAAATGTAAGTCTTCCAAACTCTATAATATATCTTTCTAGATACAGATTTAAGAGCCTGTAACATAGTATTAATCACAGAGTCAGAGAAACCTCTTTGACTAAGAATCAAGCGTTCAATCTCCATACCTTTAAATTTAAGGATTTGAGATCCTGATGGAAAAAAGGACCTTGCGACAGAAGGTCTGGTCTTAACGGAAGAGTCCACGGTTGGCAAGAGGCCATCCGGACAAGATCCGCATACCAAAACCTGTGAGGCCATGCTGGAGCCACCAGCAGAACAAACGAGCATTCCTTCAGAATCTTGGAGATTACTCTTGGAAGAAGAACTAGAGGCGGAAAGAGATAGGCAGGATGATACTTCCAAGGAAGTGACAATGCATCCACTGCTTCCGCCTGAGGATCCCTGGATCTGGACAGATACCTGGGAAGTTTCTTGTTTAGATGAGAAGCCATCAGATCTATTTCTGGAAGTCCCCACATTTGAACAATCTGAAGAAATACCTCTGGGTGAAGAGACCATTCGCCCGGATGTAACGTTTGGCGGCTGAGATAATCCGGTTCCCAATTGTCTATACCTGGGATATGAACCGCAGAAACTAGACAGGAGCTGGATTCCGCCCATACCAGTATTCGAGATACTTCTTTCATAGCCAGAGGACTGTGAGTCCCTCCTTGATGATTGATGTATGCCACAGTTGTGACATTGTCTGTCTGAAAACAAATGAACGATTCTCTCTTTAGAAGAGGCCATGACTGAAGAGCTCTGAAAATTGCACGGAGTTCCAAAATATTGATTGGTAATCTCACCTCCTGAGATTCCCAAACCCCTTGTGCTGTCAGAGACCCCCAAACAGCTCCCCAACCTGTCAGACTTGCATCTGTTGAAATTACAGTCCAGGTCGGAAGAACAAAAGAAGCCCCCTGAACTAAACGATGGTGATCTGTCCACCATGTCAGAGAGTGTCGAACAATCGGTTTTAAAGATATTAATTGAGATATCTTTGTGTAATCCCTGCACCACTGGTTCAGCATACAGAGCTGAAGAGGTCGCATGTGAAAACGAGCAAAGGGGATCGCGTCCGATGCAGCAGTCATAAGACCTAGAATTTCCATGCATAAGGCTACCAAAGGGAATGATTGTGATTGAAGGTTTCGACAAGCTGAGATCAATTTTAGACGTCTCTTGTCTGTCAGAGACAGAGTCATGGACACTGAATCTATCTGGAAACCTAAAAAGGTTACCCTTGTCTGAGGAATCAATTAACTTTTCGGTAAATTGATCCTCCAACCATGATTTTGAAGAAACAACACAAGTCGATTCGTATGAGATTCTGCTAAATGTGAAGACTGAGCAAGTACCAAGATATCGTCCAAATAAGGAAATACCACAATACCCTGTTATCTGATTACAGACAGAAGGGCACGAGAACCTTTGTAAAAATTCTTGGAGCTGTTGCTAGGCCAAACGGCAGAGCCACAAACTGGTAATGCTTGTCTAGGAAAGAGAATCTCAGAAACTGATAGTGATCTGGATGAATCGGAATATGCAGATATGCATCCTGTAAATCTATTGTGGACATATAATGCCCTTGCTGAACAAAAGGCAGGATAGTCCTTATAGTTACCATTTTGAATGTTGGTATCCTTACATAACGATTCAATATTTTTAGATCCAGAACTGGTCTGAAGGAATTCTCCTTCTTTGGTACAATGAAGAGATTTGAATAAAACCCCAGCCCCTGTTCTAGAACTGGAACTGGCATAATTACTCCAGCCAACTCTAGATCTGAAACACATTTCAGAAATGCTTGAGCTTTCGCTGGATTTACTGGGACACGGGAAAGAAAAAATCTCTTTGCAGGAGGCCTTATCTTGTAGCCAATTCTGTACCCTTCTGAAACAATGTTTTGAATCCAAAGATTGTGAATTGAATTGATCCAAATTTCTTTGAAAAATCGTAATCTGCCCCCTACTAGCTGAGCTGGAATGAGGGCCGCACCTTCATGTGGACTTGGGAGCTGGCTTTGGTTTTCTAAAAGGCTTGGATTTATTCCAGACTGGAGATGGTTTCCAAACTGATACCGCTCCTGTGGGTGAAGGATCAGGCTTTTGTTCCTTATTGTGACGAAAGGAACGAAAACGATTATTAGACCTAAATTTACCTTTAGATTTTTTATCCTGTGGTAAAAAAGTTCCTTTCCCTCCAGTAACAGTTGAGATAATAGAATCCAACTGAGAACCAAATAATTTATTACCCTGGAAAGAAAGGGAAAGCAAAGTTGACTTAGAAGACATATCAGCATTCCAAGTTTTAAGCCATAAAGCTCTTCTAGCTAAAATAGCTAGAGACATATACCTGACATCAACTCTAATGATATCAAAGATGGCATCACAAATAAAGTTATTAGCATGTTGAAGAAGATTAACAATGCTATGAGAATTATGATCTGTTACTTGTTGCGCTAAAGCTTCTAACCAAAAAGTTGAAGCTGCAGCAACATCCGCTAAAGATATAGCAGGTCTAAGAAGATTACCTGAACATAAGTAAGCTTTTCTTAGAAAGGATTCAATCTTCCTATCTAAAGGATCCTTAAAGGAAGTACTATCTGCCGTAGGAATAGTAGTACGTTTAGCAAGAGTAGAGATAGCCCCATCAACTTTAGGGATTTTGTCCCAAAACTCTAATCTGTCAGATGGCACAGGATATAATTGCTTAAAACGTTTAGAAGGAGTAAATGAATTACCCAAATGATTCCATTCCCTGGAGATTACTTCAGAAATAGCATCAGGGACAGGAAAAACTTCTGGAATACCTACAGGAGATTTAAAAACCTTATTTAAACGTTTAGATTTAGTATCAAGAGGACCAGAATCCTCTATTTCTAATGCAATTAAAACTTCTTTAAGTAAAGAACGAATAAATTCCATTTTGAATAAATATGAAGATTTATCAGCATCAGCCTCTGAGACAGAATCCTCTGAACCAGAGGAACCATTATCAGAATCAGAATGATGATGTTCATTTAAAAATTCATCTGAAAAATGAGAAGTTTTAAAAGACCTTTTACGCTTACTAGAAGGAGGAATAACAGACATAGCCTTCTTAATGGATTTAGAAACAAAATCTCTTATATTAACAGGAACACTCTGAGTATTAGATGTTGACGGAACAGCAACAGGTAATGTAACATTACTAAAGGAAATATTATCTGCATCAACAAGTTTGTCATGACATTCAATACAAACAACAGCTGGAGGAACAGCTACCAAAAGTTTACAGCAGATACACTTAGCTTTGGTAGATCCAGCACCAGACAGCGATTTTCCAGTAGTATCTTCTGACTCAGTGTCAATCTGGGACATCTTGCAATATGTAATAGAAAAAACAACATATAAAGCAAAATTGATCAAATTCCTTAAATGACAGTTTCAGGAATGGGAAAAAATGCCAGTGAACAAGCTTCTAGCAACCAGAAGCAATAAATAATGAGACTTAAATAATGTGGAGACAATAGTGACGCCCATATTTTTTAGCGCCAAAAAAGACGCCCACATTATTTGGCGCCAAAAATGACGCCACATCCGAAACGCCGACACTTTTGGCGCAAAAAAACCGTCAAAAATGATGCAACTTCCGGCGACACGTATGACGCCGGAAACAGAAAAAAAATTTTGTGCCAAAAAAGTCTGCACCAAGAATGACGCAATAAAATGAAGCATTTTCAGCCCCCGCGAGCCTAACAGCCCACAGGGAAAAAAGTCAAATTTTAAGGTAAGAAAAAATTGATTTATTCATATGCATTATCCCAAATATGAAACTGACTGTCTGAAATAAGGAACGTTGAACATCCTGAGTCAAGGCAAATAAATGTTTGAATACATATATTTAGAACTTTATATAAAAGTGCCCAACCATAGCTTAGAGTGTTACAGAAAATAAGACTTACTTACCCCAGGACACTCATCTACATGTAGTAGAAAGCCAAACCAGTACTGAAACGAGAATCAGTAGAGGTAATGGTATATATAAGAGTATATTGTCGATCTGAAAAGGGAGGTAAGAGATGAATCTCTACGACCGATAACAGAGAACCTATGAAATAGACCCCGTAGAAGGAGATCATTGAATTCAAATAGGCAATACTCTCTTCACATCCCTCTGACATTCACTGCACGCTGAGAGGAAAACCGGGCTCCAACCTGCTGCTGAGCGCATATCAACGTAGAATCTAGCACAAACTTACTTCACCACCTCCATAGGAGGCAAAGTTTGTAAAACTGATTTGTGGGTGTGGTGAGGGGTGTATTTATAGGCATTTTGAGGTTTAGGAAACTTTGCCCCTCCTGGTAGGAATGTATATCCCATACGTCACTAGCTCATGGACTCTTGATAATTACATGAAAGAAAACATCAGTGTAAACAGGCACTGCAAAGTATTTGTCCATTTTACACAATTTCTCTGGAACCACAATGGGGTCACAATCATCCAGAGTCGCTAAAACCTCCCTAAGCAATAAGCGGAGGTGTTCAAGCTTAAATTTAAACGCTGTCGTTTCAGAATCAGACTGAAGCAACGCCTTCCCTGAGTCTGAAATGTAACCCACAGATAGAGGCTCACCTGCCTTGGCTTCTGAGTATTGTGAGAGTATATCGGACACAGGCATTAAAGCGTCAGAAAGCTCTGTATTAGTTCTAGCCCCAGAGCTGTCTCGCTTTCCTTGTAACCCTGGCAGTTTGGAAAATACCTCTGTGAGGGTAGCATTCATAACTGCCGCCATGTCCTGTAAGGTAAAAGAATTAGACGCGCTAGATGTACTTGGTGTCACTTGAGCGGGAGTTATAGGTTCTGACACATGGGGAGAGTTAGATGGCATAATATCCCTTTTTTCAGTCAGAGAATCCCCTGGAGATAAATCTTTAAGCGCCATAATATGGTCTTTATAGTTTATAGAAATTTCAGTACATTTGGTACACATTCTAAGAGGGGGTTCCACCATGGCTTCTAAACATATTGAACAAGGAGTTTCCTCTATGTCAGACATGTTTAACAGACTAGTAATGAGATAAGCAAGCTTGGAAAACACTTTAATAAAGGTGAAAACATAATTTATGCTTACCTGATAAATTCCTTTCTTCTGTTGTGTGATCAGTCCACGGGTCATCATTACTTCTGGGATATAACTCCTCCCCAACAGGAAATGCAAGAGGATTCACCCAGCAGAGCTGCATATAGCTCCTCCCCTCTACGTCACTCCCAGTCATTCGACCAAGAATCAACGAGAAAGGAGAAACCAAGGGTGAAGTGGTGACTGGAGTGTAATTTAAAAAATATCTACCTGCCTTAAAAAACAGGGCGGGCCGTGGACTGATCACACAACAGAAGAAAGGAATTTATCAGGTAAGCATAAATTATGTTTTCTTCTGTTATGTGTGATCAGTCCACGGGTCATCATTACTTCTGGGATACCAATACCAAAGCAAAAGTACACGGATGACGGGAGGGATAGGCAGGCTCATTATACAGAAGGAACCACTGCCTGAAGAACCTTTCTCCCAAAAATAGCCTCCGAAGAAGCAAAAGTGTCAAATTTGTAAAATTTGGAAAAAGTATGAAGCGAAGACCAAGTTGCAGCCTTGCAAATCTGTTCAACAGAGGCCTCATTCTTAAAGGCCCAAGTGGAAGCCACAGCTCTAGTAGAATGAGCTGTAATTCTTTCAGGAGGCTGCTGTCCAGCAGTCTCATAGGCTAAACGAATTATGCTACGAAGCCAGAAGGAGAGAGAGGTAGCCGAAGCCTTATGACCTCTCCTCTGACCAGAGTACACGACAAACAGGGAAGACGTTTGTCGAAAATCCTTAGTTGCCTGCAAGTAGAACTTGA
Source organism: Bombina bombina (assembly GCF_027579735.1). Taxonomy (NCBI): domain Eukaryota; kingdom Metazoa; phylum Chordata; class Amphibia; order Anura; family Bombinatoridae; genus Bombina; species Bombina bombina. The sequence continues at coordinate 737,151,666 of NC_069501.1, read as the reverse complement.
GGGCACGAACTACATCCAGATTGTGTAGAAGACGTTCCTTCTTTGAAGAAGGATTCGGGCACAGGGAAGGAACCACGATCTCTTGATTGATGTTCCTGTTAGTGACTACCTTAGGTAAGAACCCAGGTTTAGTACGCAGAACTACCTTATCTGAATGAAAAATCAAATAAGGAGAATCACAATGTAAAGCTGATAACTCAGAGACTCTCCGAGCCGAAGAAATAGCCATTAAAAATAACACTTTCCAAGATAACAACTTTATATCAATGGAATGAAGGGGTTCAAACGGAACTCCTTGTAGAACGTTAAGAACAAGGTTTAAACTCCATGGCGGAGCAACAGTTTTAAACACAGGCTTGATTCTAGCTAAAGCCTGACAAAAGGCCTGGACGTCTGGATTTTCTGACAGACGCCTGTGCAACAAGATGGACAGAGCTGAGATCTGTCCCTTTAATGAACTAGCCGATAAACCCTTTTCTAAACCTTCTTGTAGAAAGGACAATATCCTAGGAATCCTAACCCTACTCCAGGAGTAACCTTTGGATTCGCACCAGTATAGGTATTTACGCCATATCTTATGGTAAATCCTTCTGGTAACAGGCTTCCTAGCCTGTATCAGGGTATCAATAACCGACTCAGAAAAACCACGTTTTGATAAAATCAAGCGTTCAATTTCCAAGCAGTCAGCTTCAGAGAAGTTAGATTTTGATGTTTGAATGGACCCTGTATCAGAAGGTCCTGTCTTAGAGGTAGAGACCAAGGCGGACAGGATGACATGTCCACTAGATCTGCATACCAAGTCCTGTGTGGCCATGCAGGCGCTATTAGAATCACTGATGCTCTCTCCTGTTTGATTTTGGCAATCAATCGAGGAAGCAGCGGGAAGGGTGGAAACACATAAGCCATCCCGAAGTTCCAAGGTGCTGTCAAAGCATCTATCAGAACCGCTCCCGGATCCCTGGATCTGGACCCGTAGCGAGGAAGTTTGGCGTTCTGGCGAGACGCCATGAGATCTATCTCTGGTTTGCCCCAACGTCGAAGTATTTGGGCAAAGACCTCCGGATGAAGTTCCCACTCCCCCGGATGAAAAGTTTGGCGACTCAAGAAATCCGCCTCCCAGTTCTCCACTCCCGGGATGTGGATTGCTGACAGGTGGCAAGAGTGAGACTCTGCCCAGCGAATTATCTTTGATACTTCCATCATCGCTAGGGAGCTTCTTGTCCCTCCTTGATGGTTGATGTAAGCTACAGTCGTGATGTTGTCCGACTGAAACCTGATGAACCCCCGAGTTTTTAACTGGGGCCAAGCCAGAAGGGCATTGAGAACTGCTCTCAATTCCAGAATGTTTATTGGTAGGAGACTTTCCTCCTGATTCCATTGTCCCTGAGCCTTCAGAGAATTCCAGACAGCGCCCCAACCTAGTAGGCTGGCGTCTGTTGTTACAATTGTCCAGTCCGGCCTGCTGAATGGCATCCCCCTGGACAGATGTGGCCGAGAAAGCCACCATAGAAGAGAGTTTCTGGTCTCTTGATCCAGATTCAGAGTAGGGGACAAGTCTGAGTAATCCCCATTCCACTGACTCAGCATGCACAATTGCAGCGGTCTGAGATGTAGACGTGCAAAGGGTACTATGTCCATTGCTGCTACCATTAAGCCGATCACCTCCATGCATTGAGCTACTGACGGGAGTTGAATGGAATGAAGGACACGGCATGCATTTAGAAGCTTTGTTAATCTGTCTTCTGTCAGATAAATCTTCATTTCTACAGAATCTATAAGAGTCCCCAAGAATGGAACTCTTGTGAGAGGAAAGAGAGAACTCTTCTTTTCGTTCACTTTCCATCCATGCGACCTTAGAAATGCCAGAACTAACTCTGTATGAGACTTGGCAGTTTGAAAGCTTGAAGCTTGTATCAGAATGTCGTCTAGGTACGGAGCTACCGAAATTCCTCGCGGTCTCAGTACCGCCAGAAGGGCACCCAGAACCTTTGTGAAGATTCTTGGAGCCGTAGCCAATCCGAATGGAAGAGCTACAAACTGGTAATGCCTGTCTAAGAAGGCAAACCTTAGATACCGGTAATGATCTTTGTGAATCGGTATGTGAAGGTAAGCATCCTTTAAATCCACTGTGGTCATGTACTGACCCTTTTGGATCATGGGTAAGATTGTCCGAATAGTTTCCATTTTGAACGATGGAACTCTTAGGAATTTGTTTAGGATCTTTAAATCCAAGATTGGCCTGAAAGTTCCCTCTTTTTTGGGAACCACAAACAGGTTTGAGTAAAACCCTTGTCCTTGTTCCGATCGCGGAACCGGATGGATCACTCCCATTAATAACAGATCTTGTACACAGCGTAGAAACGCTTCTTTCTTTATCTGGTTTGTTGACAACCTTGACAGATGAAATCTCCCTCTTGGGGGAGAGAATTTGAAGTCTAGAAGGTATCCCTGAGATATGATCTCTAGCGCCCAGGGATCCTGAACATCTCTTGCCCAAGCCTGGGCGAAGAGAGAGAGTCTGCCCCCCACTAGATCCGGTCCCGGATCGGGGGCCCTCGATTCATGCTGTCTTAGGGGCAGCAGCAGGTTTCCTGGCCTGCTTGCCCTTGTTCCAGGACTGGTTAGGTTTCCAGCCTTGTCTGTAACGAGCAACGGCTCCTTCCTGTTTTGGTGCAGTGGAAGTTGGTGCTGCTCCTGCTTTGAAATTCCGAAAGGGACGAAAATTAGACTGTCTAGCCTTAGCTTTGGCTTTGTCTTGAGGCAGGGCGTGGCCCTTACCTCCTGTAATGTCAGCGATAATTTCTTTCAAACCGGGCCCAAATAAAGTTTGCCCTTTGAAAGGTATATTAAGTAATTTGGACTTAGAAGTTACATCAGCTGACCAGGATTTTAGCCACAGCGCCCTACGTGCCTGAATGGCGAATCCTGAGTTCTTAGCCGTAAGTTTGGTTAAATGTACTACGGCCTCCGAAATGAATGAATTAGCTAGTTTAAGGACTCTAAGCCTGTCCGTAATGTCGTCCAGCGTAGCTGAACTAAGGTTCTCTTCCAGAGACTCCATCCAAAATGCTGCCGCAGCCGTAATCGGCGCGATGCATGCAAGGGGTTGCAATATAAAACCTTGTTGAACAAACATTTTCTTAAGGTAACCCTCTAATTTTTTATCCATTGGATCTGAAAAAGCACAGCTATCCTCCACCGGGATAGTGGTACGCTTAGCTAAAGTAGAAACTGCTCCCTCCACCTTAGGGACCGTTTGCCATAAGTCCCGTGTGGTGGCGTCTATTGGAAACATCTTTCTAAATATTGGAGGGGGTGAGAACGGCACACCGGGTCTATCCCACTCCTTAGTAACAATTTCAGTTAGTCTCTTAGGTATAGGAAAAACGTCAGTACTCGCCGGTACCGCAAAGTATTTATCCAACCTACACAATTTCTCTGGTATTGCAACAGTGTTACAATCATTAAGAGCCGCTAAGACCTCCCCTAGTAATACGCGGAGGTTCTCCAATTTAAATTTAAAATTTGAAATATCTGAATCCAATCTGTTTGGATCAGAACCGTCACCCACAGAATGAAGCTCTCCGTCCTCATGCTCTGCAAGCTGTGACGCAGTATCAGACATGGCTCTAGTATTATCAGCGCACTCTGTTCTCACCCCAGAGTGATCACGCTTGCCCCTTAGTTCTGGTAATTTAGCCAAAACTTCAGTCATAACAGTAGCCATATCTTGTAATGTTATCTGTAATGGCCGCCCAGATGTACTAGGCGTCACCATATCACGCACCTCCCGGGCGGGAGATGCAGGTACTGACACGTGAGGCGAGTTAGTCGGCATAACTCTCCCCTCGCTGTTTGGTGAAATTTGTTCAATTTGTACAGATTGGCTTTTATTTAAAGTAGCATCAATACAGTTAGTACATAAATTTCTATTGGGCTCCACCTTGGCATTGGAACAAATGACACAGGTATCTTCCTCTGAATCAGACATGTTTAACACACTAGCAAATAAACTTGCAACTTGGTTACAATCTTATTTAACAAAAACGTACTGTGCCTCAAAGAAGCACTAAACGATTAAATGACAGTTGAAATAATGAACTGAAAAACTGTTATAGCATCAATCCTTGAAAACAACACAACTTTTAGCAAAGGTTTGTTCCCATTAGTAAAGTAACAATAATTAAATTTGAAACGTAAAAATTACATAGCAACGTTTTTAATCACAGTCAATATATAAGTCTCACAGCTCTGCTGAGAGAATCTACCTCCCTTCAAAGAAGTTTGAAGACCCCTGAGTTCTGTTAGAGATGAACCGGATCATGCAGGAAATAAAAGAGTAACTGACTGGAAATTTTTGATGCGTAGCAAAGAGCGCCAAAAACGGCCCCTCCCCCTCACACACAGCAGTGAGAGAGAAACGAAACTGTCACAATTAAAACAAGCAACTGCCAAGTGGAAAAATAATGCCCAAACATTTATTCACTCAGTACCTCAGAAAATGCAAACGATTCTACATTCCAGCAAAAACGTTTAACATAATAAATACCTATTAAAAGGTTTAATGTACTTTTTACAGAGTAATTCCAGTGAAGTACCATCCCCGGAATACTGAAGTGTAGAGTATACATACATGTTATTATAACGGTATGGCAGGATTTTCTCATCAATTCCATTCAGAAAATAAAAACTGCTACATACCTCAATGCAGATTCATCTGCCCGCTGTCCCCTGATCTGAAGCTTTTACCTCCCTCAGATGGCCGAGAAACAGCAATATGATCTTAACTACTCCGGTTAAAATCATAGTAAAAACTCTGGTAGATTCTTCTTCAAACTCTGCCAGAGAGGCAATAACACGCTCCGGTGCTATTGTAAAATAACAAACTTTTGATTGAAGTTATAAAAACTAAGTATAATCACCATAGTCCTCTCACACATCCTATCTAGTCGTTGGGTGCAAGAGAATGACTGGGAGTGACGTAGAGGGGAGGAGCTATATGCAGCTCTGCTGGGTGAATCCTCTTGCATTTCCTGTTGGGGAGGAGTTATATCCCAGAAGTAATGATGACCCGTGGACTGATCACACATAACAGAAGAAACAGCAATTAAACAAAAACGTTACTGTGCCTTTAAGAGAAAAAAAAACTAACACTTAAACTGCAAAGCAGTGTAAAAATATAGTAAAGTCTTTGAAATTTTTACAGTGTGTGTATGGGACTAAAGCAACATTGCACCCACTTGCAAATGGATGATTAACCCCTTAGGCCCAAAACCGGATTTAAAAACGTTAAAAAACGTTACAAGACAGTTAAGCACCCTGCCACAGCTCTGCTGAGGCTCCTACCTGCCCTCAAGTACGATTTTGTGCAGAAATAAACCCCTTATAATGGTCCTCAGGTGCCAGAGGACTCCTCTAGGGAAGCTGGATGTCTCAGTCTGAATTAAAACTGCGCATTTAGAGCGCTAAAATAGGCCCCTCCCACCATGTACTGGATATCAGAGGGGCCTTAAGAAAGTACTCCTAGGAGTATCTGATTAGCCATGTGGAAACTAGGCCCCAAATAAAGAGTTATCACCCTCAGAGAAAAAACTTCCTATTTTTGAATTCATGTAAACGTTTAACTGTCACTAAGTAATAAGAGTATAACCCTGTTTTGTAAGCATGATCCCAGTCGCTGTTAAATCACTGCATCAGGCTTACCTCAAATACACAAGGCTCTGTCAGCATTTTCTAGAACTCATTCATCTCTCTAGAAATAAATATACTGAACATACCTCAAAGCAGGTAATCTGCAGACCGTTCCCCCAACTGAAGTTGTCCCATACTCTTCAGTTATGTGTGAGAACAGCAATGGACCTTAGTTACAAACCGCTAAGATCATCAACCTCCAGGCAGAACTCTTCTTCTAATTTCTGCCTGAGAGTAAAACAGTACAACGCCGGTACCGTTTAAAAATAACAAACTTTTGATTGAAGGTAAAACTACACTAAGTCACCACATATCTCTTGATACTTCCTATCTTGTCGAGAGCTGCAAAAGAATGACTGGGGGTGGCAGTTAGGGGAGGAGCTATATAGACAGCTCTGTTGTGGGTGTCCTCTTGCAGCTTCCTGTTGGGAAGGAGAATATCCCACAAGTAATGGATGAACCCGTGGACTGGATACACCTTACAAGAGAAACATGTTCCACTGCCTAACCAGAGTTTCCTCTATTGATCAGCTAACTGCACTAAGAAGTCAGCGGGTTTCTTAAAAAGCCGGCACCTATTTTCTAAAAAGTGTCATAAATATTTCCCCAGAGCTTCCAGAGGGCTGTTAAGAGCAACAGTGCCTGGCTATGTCCCTGATAAGAATAGGGTAGTTAGGGACCTGAAAAAAAAAGACAAAAGTGTGTAATGAGGAGAGCAAGCTAAGACCCCTGGCTATGCTGTACCTGTGTCAGTGTACTTACAAATATCCTCTGTGCTGTGTCTGTGCTGTGTAAAGTCACTTACCTTAAACAGCACCCCTCCACTGGCTTACCAGGTGTGTCAAATCCTGGTCAATGGAGCTGCAGAATTATCCAGTAGAGAGCCCACCCAGTGCAGGTATCAGGTACCACAGAGGATTGCAGTAGGAAATACCTGTGTCCCTCAGGGGGAGGCTAAGGACGATTTCCTTTGATGCCTGAGGGTAGTTATGGCTCTGATATGGGTTCTTGACCTCCTCCTTGTTGCGGGAAATATTTCCCATATGTTATGGATGACTGTGGACCATCATAATTTTACCAAAGAAATATACAATTGTAAGTGATTGCAGATAAATGGAGAGACACGTTTTCAAGATATTTCTACTTACTCTCTTAAAATATGCACAGTACTCTGGACACTTCCAATACGCAAAGAATCAAATATGAGAAGACAGGGCCTAAAATATACAAAACACAACATTTAATGACAGATAAATAAACAGTGTTAATATAGGTTTCAGGCATACACTATTTTTCCTTCTTTTGACCAACAGATCACAAGCCCCTGTATGGGTGATCACGGTTCCAATGGTGATCACCCATAACAATAATCTCCAGATACCTTTAATTTAATGGGGAAGTGTGGTTCACATAGGTGTGACAGCTAAATGCTTGTGTGGGTGTCGTGAAGAGAGGCACCACTGAGGAGAGGCAGCAGGAGAGGCATAGTAAGCAAGAATGCGGCTTATGTGAGGCCCTGGTTTGGATGATTTCAGTCTGGGGGCAATACATAGGGGGCATTTGTAAATAAATAAAAAAGGCTGGATGGCCATCAGTACCAATTAATCAGCATCTCTGAATTTAGGCAGGAGAGTTTTGGAGCTGTATACATAAAAACATGAGCCACAAAAATAGATTGAGATTTTTGCTTTCAGGTATTCTAGTCTGGTTGCAAAGTATGGGAATGTGCTTAAAACCTTCATTTAAAGAAATATTGTAAGGGGGGATCTGCTCTGTACCATAGAACAGTTCATTCTTAGCAAATAGCTCCCTTAAAGGGTTAATGTACTCAGCAAAGCAGCGGATATGTTTTTGTTGTATTCAATGTAACTGCAGGAAAACTTTTTTTAAATGGGCTAGGCTCTTTCTTCTATCCCACTACCATTAATTCTTGATTATGTAACTTTTCTATAGCAAATACTGTACGACTGTATTGACAAGATCAGTATAGGTGGAAATTTTCACAAGCAAAATCAACTATTTCAAATAACTGCCCCCTTTGTCAAGTTAAAGGCCACCCATGGTAAGCTGTCCAGGTTACTATTCATGCAAAATTAAACAATACAAATTGAACACTAAACTGCTTTGTTTCATATCCCCTGCTGCCTTAGATTGAACCTGCCTTACATAACTTTGCCAAATGGCCAGCAAATGTATGTATATTTTTATGGGACTTTATTTGTTATGGTTTAGAATAAAACAATATTAAAATGAATGCACATAAAGGTGTTTCACAATGGCTAAATATATGCAAAGAAGGGGTGTGGTAAGGTGATTGGTGGAATCATAAGTTGCAAGTAAGCTTAGGACTTGACATTTTGAGCCCATATATATATATATATATATCACTCATTTTACAATAGTTTAACACCAATTCACAATAATAATTTCTACAGCACAGACAGCATACACACTCAACTGGGGCATAAATAATTAAATTTCTCACTTTATCAGAAACTACATAAGGGAATCTATTGCTTGAACAAGAACTGAAGAGACAATATTGTAGTATTTAGTGCTTTAGCAGCAAAAACATTCACAAGTTTACAAACAGGGTGCACACTTTAGATATAGTTTTAGAATTTTATCACAGAAATTAGTTTTACATTCATAGCATGTATCTCATAGCTTTAACGTTAATAATGTATTATGTCAGCCTTCATAATTAAAAGGCCATAATAGTCAAAACATTACATGCTCTAATTCGTTAGAGCATGCAATTTCATGACTATCAAACATACACTACTGTTTAACCACCTAAATGGGGGTAAGCACACAGTAGAAGTAACATTCCGATAGAGTACTACTGGTCCCAAGCAGAAGCCGCCACTGATCCAATCAGCAGTGCTGGTTACGCATCTATGTCGTGCGACTAGAGCTGCTGACTGGATCAGCAGTGGTTTTCCACTCTGGACCTGCAGTTCTCTGCGGGTCCCAAGCGGTACTTTTACTGTGCGTTTAACCCCTTTGTGGTGTAGATAGTCTAAAAATGACATGCTTTAAAACAGGGGTGTCCAAATTTTGCTCTCCAGATGTTTTGGAACTACATTTCCCATGATGTTCAGCTAGATAAAATGCTGGCTGAGCATCATCGGAAATGTAGTTCCAAAACCTCTGGAGAGCAAAGTTTGGACACCCCTGCTTTAAAAGGTTAGAGGATGTCATTTTTGGACTGTTGTGGCACTTAAATTATGTAGATATTACTATGAAGGCTATTGTTCTCTGTTTATGATGATAATAGTGTGCAATTTAACTATTTAAACTTTCATTACCTTTTACAAACTTTTCCATGCTGACTCTTTTCAGCCTCCTGCAAAACATTTTATGTAATTAATGACTTGAACATATTATTTTGAAGACATAAATCACATGCAATTGAAAAAGAAAACCACAATTTATATTATTTATTGGCAGGTAAAACCTTAGCAAACCCAAACATAACTAATTAGTGGCTTGGGGAGGAGACCCCTGTTTCAGTTCAGATTCTTTGCACCGGACACCTCTCCTCAGGTGTCTTACTGATATCTGGAGTAGCGCTATTATTGGTACATTGTTGGGGGGCCCTTTGCGTTACAGTGTTTTTAATTGTGTGTATTCACTTTATCCGCTTTTAATATATAATAAAAGTTAAGTTTTAAAACGTCTCTATGCAGACAGTTTGTTCTTTGCATAGGTCCTTTCTATCCTGCGTCCTACACAGACGTATTCTAGTTTAAGTTGTTGAGTGCTATTCATGTACATTCTTTGTTCAGTCTTGTACTGAATTTGTCTCGTATATCTCTCTCTATATATGTACAGCACCCGCCCTTTAGTTACTGATTATGGTACCCCCTATTTATGGGGTTGATTGTAATTTATTAGGGCAACAATCTTGGTAGTGCCATCGTCACTTTCCTTTCCCTTGTATCACATAACTAATTAGTAGTGTGCCAATATTAACTAGTTGAAAAAACACATACGTTAATAAAGTGACTTAGCTTAACACATAAGGCAGAAGATATTTGTGTGGAACATTCATTGCTTCCAGTCTATTATTCATTTATTTGATATTATGTTTTAAAAAAAATTCACCCAAAAACCTAATGGAAGCTGAATTAATTTCTGAGAGTCAAACATATTTGATAACCAGCCTTAACCCACAGAAGAATTGGTGTATTCATTGCTTGGTTAACTAATGTGATGAAGTGAACAATCCATGTGGAAATCATAGTCAATACCAACATACACCTTGTGTAATATCTCCAAAAAGTACTATGAACATTTGTTTCCAGTCTTTATGTTTCTTCAGATATATGAAGACCCCAAATCACCAAGATGAAAAGCAGTTTTCCATTCACTGTATTTTCATCAGGACATAATAAGGGAAGAAGGTTGCATTGTGAGGAATACAATTCGGAAACAACCTTTTGGCAGGAATTCAGAACCTAGCTGGAGAAAAAAAGGTCTCTGGGCTGGTGAGTTTCTATAAGAATGCTTGCCAGTCCTATTTCACTGGTGGAATTATATAAAGACACTTTTTACCCTTAAAACAGGGAGTCTCGCTAAGGGGCGTATACTGTATTTTCGTATGGGAAGGAGATGCATACATTACAAAACTTCACAACTAAATTCATCATTTAAAAATCATACAAAATGAATAATTGAACCATTCACACAAAATTATGCAGAAAAAAAATTGTATTGTTAAGGTATTATTGTTCACCAAAAATAGTATTTAATCAAAAATGTAAAATTTGTAGGTAAATAAAGGAATACATTGTATAAACTATGCACAGCATACATTGTAATTTACATTGTAATTTAAGTATACTGGATGTGCAAACATCCCAACTTAACCCCTTAATGACCACAGCACTTTTCCATTTGTTGACCGTTTGGGACCAAGGCTATTTTTACATTTCTGCGGTGTTTGTGTTTAGCTTTAATTTTCCTCTTACTCATTTACTGTACCCACACATATTATATACCGTTTTTCTCGCCATTAAATGGACTTTCTAAAGATACCATTATTTTCATCATATCTTATAATTTACTATTAAAAAAATTATAAAATATGAGGAAAAAATGGAAAAAAATTATTTTTTCAAACTTTGACCCCCAAAATCTGTACATCTACAACCACCCAAAAACACCCATGCTAAATAGTTTCTAAATTTTGTCCTGAGTTTAGAAATACCCAATGTTTACATGTTCCTTGCTTTTTTTTTTGCAAGTTATAGGGCACTAAATAAAAGTAGCACTTTGCTATTTCCAAAATTAGCGCTAGTTACATTGGGACACTGATATCTGTCAGGAATCCCTGAATATCCTTTAACATGTATATATATATATTTAGAAGACATCCCAAAGTATTGATCTAGGCCCATTTTGGTATATTTCATGCCACCATTTCACTACCAAATGCGATCAAATAAAAAAAAAATGTTCACTTTTTCACAAATTTTTTCACAAACTTTAGGTTTCTCACTGAAATTATTTACAAACAGCTTGTGCAATTATTGCACAAATGGTTTTAAATGCTTCTCTGGGATCCCCTTTGTTCAGAAATAGCAGACATATATGGCTTCTACGTTGCTTTTTGGTAATTAGAAGGCCGCTAAATGCCACTGCGCACCACACGTGTATTATGCGCAGCAGTGAAGGGGTTAATTAGGGAGCATGTAGGGAGCTTGTAGGGTTAATTTTACCTTTAGTGTAGTGTAGTAAACAACCCCAAGTATTGATCTAGGCCCATTTTGGTATTTTTCATGCCACCATTTCACCGCCAAATGCGATCAAATTAAAAAACATAATTTATGTAAGAACTTACCTGATTAATTCATTTCTTTCATATTAGCAAGAGTCCATGAGCTAGTGACGTATGGGATATACATTCCTACCAGGAGGGGCAAAGTTTCCCAAACCTTAAAATGCCTATAAATACACCCCTCACCACACCCACAAATCAGTTTAACGAATAGCCAAGAAGTGGGGTGATAAGAAAAAAGTGCGAAAGCATAAAAAATAAGGAATTGGAATAATTGTGCTTTATACAAAAAAATCATAACCACCACAAAAAAAGGGTGGGCCTCATGGACTCTTGCTAATATGAAAGAAATGAATTTATCAGGTAAGTTCTTACATAAATTATGTTTTCTTTCATGTAATTAGCAAGAGTCCATGAGCTAGTGACGTATGGGATAATAAATACCCAAGAAGTGGAACTTCCTAGTCACTAGAGAGGGAGGGATAAAATAAAGACAGCCAATTCCTGCTGAAAATAATCCACACCCAAAATAAAGTTTAATGAAAACATAAGCAGAAGATTCAAACTGAAACCACTGCTTGAAGTACTTTTCTACCAAAAACTGCTTCAGAAGAAGAAAACACATCAAAAATGGTAGAATTTAGTAAAAGTATGCAAAGAGGACCAAGTTGCTGCTTTGCAAATCTGATCAACCGAAGCTTCATTCCTAAACGCCCAGGAAGTAGAAACTGACCTAGTAGAATGAGCTGTAATCCTTCGAGGCGGAGTTTTACCCGACTCGACATAGTCATGATGAAATAAAGATTTCAACCAAGATGCCAAAGAAATGGCAGAAGCTTTCTGGCCTTTTCTAGAACCGGAAAAGATGACAAATAGACTAGAAGCCTTTTGGAAAGACTTAGTAGTTTCAACATAATAATACAAAGCTCTAACAGCATCCAAAGAATGCAATGATTTCTCCTTAGAATTCATAGGATTAGGACATAATGAAGGAACCACAATTTCTCTACTAATGTTGTTAGAATTCACAACCTTAGGTAAAAAATTCAAAAGAAGTTTGCAGCACCGCCTTATCATGATGAAAAATCAGAAAAGGAGACTCACAAGAAAGAGCAGATAATTCAGAGACTCTTCTGGCAGAAGAGATGGCCAAAAGAAACAAAACTTTCCAAGAAAGTAATTTAATGACCAAAGAATACATGGGTTCAAAAGGAGGAGCTTGAAGAGCCCCCAGAACCAAATTCAAACTCCAAGGAGGAGAAATTGACTTAATGACAGGTTTTATACGAACCAAAGCTTGTACAAAACAATGAATATCAGGAAGATTAGCAATCTTTCTGTGAAAAAGAACAGAAAGAGTAGAGATTTGTCCATTCAAGGAACTTGCGGACAAACCTTTATCTAAACCATCCTGAAGAAACTGTAAAATTCTCGGTATTCAAAAAGAATGCCAAGAAAAATGATGAGAAAGACACTAAGAAATATAAGTCTTCCAGACTCTATAATATATCTCTCTAGATACAGATTTACGAGCCTGTCACATAGTATCAATCACAGAGTCAGAGAAACCTCTTTGACCAAGAATCAAGCGTTCAAACTCCATACCTTAAAATTTAAGGATTTGAGATCCTGATGGAAGAAAGGACCTTGCGACAGAAAGTCTGGTCTTAACGGAAGAGTCCACAGCTGGCAAGAGGCCATCCGGACAAGATCCGCATACCAAAACCTGTGAGGCCATGCTGGAGCTACCAGCAGGACAAACGAGCATTCCTTTAGAATCTTGGAGAATACTCTTGGAAGAAAAACTAGAGGCGGAAAGATATAGGCAGGATGATACTTCCAAGGAAGTGATAATGCATCCACTGCCTCCGCCCGAGGATCCCGGGATCTGGACAGATACCAGGGAAGTTTCTTGTTTAGATGAGAAGCCATCAGATCTATTTCTGGGAGTTCCCACATTTGAACAATCTGAAAAAATACCTCTGGGTGAAGAGACCATTCGCCCGGATGCAACGTTTGGCGACTGAGATAATCCGCTTCCCAATTGTCTATACCCGGGATATGAACCGCAGAGATTAGACAGGAGCTGGATTCCGCCCAAACCAAAATTCGAGATACTTCTTTCATAGCCAGAGGACTGTGAGTCCCTCCTTGATGTATGCCACAGTTGTGACATTGTCTATCTGAAAACAAATGAACAACTCTCTCTTCAGAAGAGGCCAAGACTGAAGAGCTCTGAAAATTGCACGGAGTTCCAAAATATTGATCGGTAATCTCACCTCCTGAGATTCCCAAACCCCTTGTGCCGTCAGAGACCCCCACACAGCTCCCCAACCTGTAAGACTTGCATCTGTTGAGATTATAGTCCAGGTCGGAAGAACAAGGAAGCCCCCTGAACTAAACGATGGTGATCTGTCCACCACGTCAGAGAGTGTCGTATAATCGGTTTAAAGATATTAATTGAGATATCTTTGTGTAATCCCTGCACCATTGGTTCAGCATACAGAGCTGAAGAGGTCGCATGTGAAAACGAGCAAAGGAGATCGCATCCAATGCGGCAGTCCTAAGACCTAAAATTTCCATGCATAAGGCTACCAAAGGGAATGATTGTGACTGAAGGTTTTGACAAGCTGATATCAATGTTAAACTTCTCTTGTCTGACGAGGACAGAGTCATAGACACTGAATCTATCTGGAAACCTAAAAAGGTTACCCTTGTCTGAGGAATCAATGAACTTTTTGGTAAATTGATCCTCCAACCATGATCTTGAAGAAACAATACAAGTCGATTCGTATGAGATTCTGCGAAAATGTGAAGACTGAGCAAGTACCAAGATATCGTTCAAATAAGGAAATACCAAATCCCTGTTCTCTGTTTACAAACAGAAGGGCACCGAGAACGTTTGAAAAAATTCTTGGAGCTGATGCTAGGCCAAACGGTAGAGCCACAAAACTGGTAATGCTTGTCTAAAAAGAGAATCTCAGAAACGAAAAGTGATCTGGATGAATCGGAATATGCAGATATGCATCCTGTAAATCTATTGTAGACATATAATGCCCTTGCTAAAAAAGGCAGGATAGTCCTACAGTTACCATCTTGAATGTTGGTATCCTTACATAACGATTCAATATTGATAGATCCGGAACTGGTCTGAAGGAATTGACCTTCTTTGGTACAATGAAGAGATAGAATAAAACCCCAGTCCCTGTTCCAGAACTGGAACTGGCATAATTACTCCAGCCAACTCTAGATCTGAAACACATTTCAGAAATGCTGAGCCTTTGCTGGGTTTACTGGGACACGGGAAAGAAAAAAATCTCTTTGCAGGAGGCCTTAACTTGAAGCCAATTCTGTACCTTTCTGAAACAATGTTCTGAAACCAGAGATTGTGAACGGAATTGATCCAAATTTCTTTGAAGAAAACGTAATCTGCCCCATACCAGCTGAGCTGGAATGAGGGCCGCACCTTCATGGGTACTTAGGCGCTGGCTTTAGGTTTCTATAAGGCTTGGATATATTCCAAACTGGAAATGGTTTCCAAACTGATACCGCTCCTGAGGATGAAGGATCAGGCTTTTGTTCCTTGTTGTGAGGAAAGGAACGAAAACGATTATTAGACCTAAATTTACCTTAGATTTTTTATCCTTTGGTAAAAAAGTTCCCTTCCCTCCAGTAACAGTTGAGATAATAGAATCCAACTGAGAACCGAATAATTTATTACCCTGGAAAGAAAGGCAAAGCAAAGTTGACTTAGAAGACATATCAGCATTCCAAGTTTTAAGCCAAAAAGCTCTTCTAGCTAAAATAGCTAGAGACATATACCTGACATCAACTCTAATGATATCAAAAGATGGTATCACAAATAAAATTATTAGCATGGTATAGAATAATAATAATGCTATAAAATTATGATCTGTTACTTGTTGCGCTAAAGCTTCTAACCAAAAAGTTGAAGCTGCAGCAACATCCGCTAAAAATATAGCAGGAGTAGAGACAGCCCCATTAACCTTAGGGATTTTGTCCCAAAAAACTCTAATCTGTCAGATGGCACAGGATATAATTGCTTAAAACGTTTTAGAAGGAGTAAATGAATTACCCAAATTATTCCATTCCCTGGAATTTACTTCAGAAATAGCATCAGGGAGAGAAAACACTTCTGGAATAACTACAGGAGATTTAAAAACCTTATTTAAACGTTTAGATTTAGTATCAAGAGGACCAGAATCCTCTATTTCTAATGCAATTAATACTTCTTTAAGTAAAGAACGAATAAATTCCATCTTGAACAAATACAAAGATTTATCAGCATCAACCTCTGAGACAGAAACCTCTGAACCAGAAGAACCATTATCAGTATCAGAATGATGATGTTCATTTAAAAATTCATCTGAAAAAAGAGAAGTTTTAAAAGACTTTTATGTATACTAGAAGGAGAAATAACAGACATAGCCTTCTTAATGGATTTAAAAATAAAATCTCTTATGTTATCAGGAACACTCTGAAAATTAGATGTTGACGGAACAGCAACAGGTAATGTAACAGTACTAAAGGAAATTTTATCTGCATTAATAAGTTTGTCATGACATGCAATACAAACAACAGCTGGAGAAACAGATACCAAAAGTTTATAGCAGATACACTTAGCTTGGTATCTCCAGCACCGGGCAGCGATTTTCCTGAAGTATCTTCTGACTCAGTTGCAACGTGGAACATCTTGCAATATGTAATAGAAAAAAAAAACAACATATAAAGCAAAATTGATCAAATTCCTTAAATGACAGTTTCAGGAATGGGAAAAAAATGCCAGTGAACAAGCTTCTAGCAACCAGAAGCAATAAATAATGAGACTTAAATAATGTGGAGACAAAAATGACGCCCATATTTTTTAGCGCCAAATAAGACGCCCACATTATTTGGCGCCTAAATGCTTTTGGCGCCAAAAATGACGCCACATCCGGAACGCCGACACTTTTGACGCAAAAAAAGGTCAAAAAATGACGCAACTTTGAAACAGAAAAAAAATTTTGCGCCAAAAAAGTCAGCGCCAAGAATGACGCAATAAAATGAAGCATTTTCAGCCCCCGCGAGCCTAACAGCCCACAGGGAAAAAGTCAAATTTTTTAAGGTAAGAAAAAATGATTGATTCAAATGCATTATCCCAAATATGAAACTGACTGTCTGAAAATAAGGAATGTTGAACATCCTGAGTCAAGGCAAATAAATGTTTGAATACATATATTTAGAACTTTATAAAAAAGTGCCTAACCATAGCTTAGAGTGTCACAGAAAATAAGCTTACTTACTTACCCCAGGACACTCATCTACATGTTGTAGAAAGCCAAACCAGTACTGAAATGAAAATCAGCAGAGGTAATGGTATATATATATAAGAGTATATCGTCGTTCTGAAAAGGGAGGTAAGAGATGAATCTCTACGACCGATAACAGAGAACCTATGAAATAGACCCCGTAGAAGGAGATCATTGCATTCACATAGGCAATACTCTCCTCACATCCCTCTGACATTCACTGCACGCTGAGAGGAAAACCGGGCTCCAACCTGCTGCGGAGCGCATATCAACGTAGAATCTAGCACAAACTTACTTCACCACCTCCATAGGAGGCAAAGTTTGTAAAACTGATTTGTGGGTGTGGTGAGGGGTGTATTTATAGGCATTTTAAGGTTTGGGAAACTTTGCCCCTCCTGGTAGGAATGTATATCCCATACGTCACTAGCTCATGGACTCTTGCTAATTACATGAAAGAAAAAACTTTAAATATTTCACAATTTTAGGTTTCTCACTGAAATTATTTACAAACAGCTTGTGCAATTATGGCACAAATTGTTGTAAATGCTTCTCTGGGATCCCCTTTGTTCAGAAATAGCAGACATATATGGCTTTGGCGTTGCTTTTCGGTAGTTAGAAGGTCGCTAAATGCCGCTGCGCATCACACGTATATTATGTCTAGCAGTGAAGGAGTTAATTAGGTAGCTTGTAGGGAGCTTGCAGGGTTAATTTTAGCTTTAGTGTAGAGATCAGCCTCCCACCTGACACATCAGACCCCCTGATCCCTCCCAAACAGCTCCCTTCCCTCCCCCACCCCACAAATGTCCCCGCCATCTTAAGTACTGGCAGAAAGTCTGCCAGTACTAAAATAAAGGTTTTTTGGGGGGTTTTAGGTTTTTTTTAAAAAAATAAAAAATTCTTCTGCTGTGTAGGACCCCCCTTAGCCCCCAACCTCCCTGATCCCCCCCCAAACAGCTCTTTAACCCCCCCCCCTGCCTTTATTGTGCACCATCTTGGGTACTGGCAGCTGTCTGCCAGTACCCAGTTTGAAAAATAATAATGTATTTAATTTTTTTTATTTTATTAAATATTTTTGTAGTGTAGCTGCGCCCCCCTCAACATCCAACCCCCCACCCTCTCCCAGATGCCTTGATTTGAAAATCCCACCCTCCCCAGTCCTCTCTCCCACCCTCCAGATCTACAGCATATTGATGCTGTTTGCATTGATCTCAGGTGCACACGCCCGTGCACGCGCGCGCACCAGCACAAGATCCCTCCCCCCTCCTCCACCAATAACTGCCCATCCACCTCCCTGGATGAGCTCCCACCCACCAATGGTAATGGCTATCGATAGCCGATGCAGAGAGGGCCACAGAGTGGCTCTCTCTGCATCGGATGGCTAAAAACAGTTATTGCAGGATGCCTCAATATTGAGGCATCACTGCAATAACATGAAAGCAGCTGGAAGCGATCAGGATCGCTTCCACTGCTTTCAAAGACCAACGACGTATGGGGTACGTCCTTGGTCATTAACTGCATTTTTTTGCAGGACGTACCCCATACGTCGTTGGTCGTTAAGGGGTTAAATTAATCTTAAAAGGGGGAGTGGGGCGTGAGGGCGCTAGTGAAAGCTTAAGAAATCTAATCTTGATAAAGCTCTGAATAAGAGCGAAACGCGTCGACCCTTGTGACCCTTGGTGGCTTCCAGTGATTCCTGTGACCCTCAGTGGTACTAAGTGACTCTTCAAAAAGCTTTTATTTTAAGCAATTGGAAAACTGTTATGACAGTATAACCCGGGTTATTTCCACTACTAACAACTACCACATTACATCTTTCAAGCATCCCTTTCCTGCGTGTACAACACTAAGTGCAGGATCTTGTTGGAACACAGAGGCTCTGAAAAGTTAAAGAGCCAAATTGTTACTTAGTAACGGATTCAGAAGATCAAAGACCAGGCAGTGACGTCAGACGCCGACTACACGCGGCGGGTCTGAGTTTGCAGTCGCATCGAGGAAAACAGCAGTGACTGAACCGGCTGTAAGGGAGAAGGTAACTCATACGCTAAGTATCAGAACATTCATCTGGCCTTACTTTGAACCGCTAAGTTTGGGACTGCATACTATACAACCTTACTGACTTTGTAACAACTTTAAATTGCCATAACAAGAAATATTTCTGTCAAGAAAATACGGCAATTGGAAATTCTTAGAAATCTGATTGCAAAGACTCCCTTGTTATACAGAGTTGCAAGAAATTATTAGGGATTTAGATTCCATTGTTATTAGATATTAGTTTTTATTTTTTACATTTTGGGGAGACGTCCCTTTATCAAATCTGATTTTATATTGTTATAATAAATAACTTTTATTAAGATTTATTCTCCTCTTCGTTTTTTTGGTAAATATTTGTATGAAATAGATATACCTATAGAGTATTTGAATTTAGATACTTTGGAACATCGTTATATTTAGAATCTGTAAGTTAACACATTTTGAAATACAAAATCTAATACGTATGAAATTTTTCAGTAATAGCATTGATTCTATATAGTATTGTATATTAATAATCAAAGAATTTTGGGTGCACAAGATTTATCACACAGTGCACTTCATTCACATTTTTATAAATCATGATAAATGGTCATACTATATCTTAAAACGTTATACAACACAAACTATAACACAATACTCATATAAATAAACACTGATAGAAATTGGTTTTATATATTCAGAGTAATCAGTCGAGCAGACATTGACTACACAGACACATATTGTGTTAAATATTCACTAATTAGATTTCTTAAGCTTTCACTAGCGCCCTCACGCCCCACTCCCCCTTTTTCGTATAAACACAAAATTAGTCTGAAGGACTTATTTACTGTGAGGTGTTTGGAATCACTGTTTCCAGCGCTCTACTTACTCCACTCACACCGTTAAATTAATCTTACCTGATCAATTCCTTTCTTTCTTGGTGGTGATAGTCCAGGAAAGTCTTTACTTGTGGGAATTACATAACCTAGCCACCAGGAGGAGGCAAAGACACTCCACACCAAAAGCTTAAAGGGACACTATACCCACTCATTTTCTTTCATGATTAAGGTAGAGAATACAATTGTAAACAACATTCCAATTTACTTCTATTACCTAATTTGCTTCATTCTTTAGATATACTTTAATGAAGAAATAGCAATGCACACGGTGAACCAATCACAGGAGGCATCTATGTGCAGCTACCAAGCATATCTAGATATGCTTTTCAGCAAAGAATATCAAGAGAATGAAGCAAAATTGATAATAGAAGTAAATTAGAAAGTTGTTTACAATTGTATGCTCTTTCTACATCATGAAATAAAAAATGTGGGTTTCATGTCCCTTTAAGTATCTCCTTCTACTTCCCAGACCCTCCCAGTATCACGTATAACCAAGTATAGGAGGAAGAAGAAAGATAGTATGGTAAAAAGGTGCAAACTAGATCTGCCGCCAAAAGAGAAATTGGGCTGGTTTGTGGACTATCACCACCAAGAAAGAAAGGAATATATCAGGTAAGAATAAATTAAGTTTTCTTTCTATGGTGGTGATAGTCCACAAAATTCCTTACTTGTGGAAACTAATACCCAAGCTGTGAAGTCCACAAAGGAAAACGGGTGGGAAAGAAGGCAAAAGCAGGAACCTATTTACCAGGAACTATCTCCTTTCAAAAGTTGCCTCCGCGAGGCAAACACCACAAAAAGATAAAGTATTGAGAAACTATGCAAACAGGACCAACAGCAACCTTGCAGTTGTGCCCTAATGATACCTCATTCAAGAACACTAGAGTTGTAATAGGTAAAGGCATTGACAGACCCGCCTCCACATAAGCCACGTGAAGCAAGCCTTCAATCAAGAAGCCTAAGGTAACAGAAGCAGTCTCCTGGGTCTTATGTAAAACGGGAAAGGAACAGGCAAGATCGAACTGCCCAAAAAAAAATAATTTATGTAAGAACTTACCTGATAAATTAATTTCTTTCATATTAGCAAGAGTCCATGAGCTAGTGACGTATGGGATATATATTCCTACCAGGAGGGGCAAAGTTTCTCAAACCTTAAAATGCCTATAAATACACCCCTCACCACACCCACAATTCAGTTTAACGAATAGCCAAGAAGTGGGGTGATAAGAAAGGAGCGAAAGCATCAAAAAAATAAGGAATTGGAATAATTGTGCTTTATACAAAAAATCATGACCACTACAAAAAAGGGTGGGCCTCATGGACTCTTGCTAATATGAAAGAAATGAATTTATCAGGTAAGTTCTTACATAAATTATGTTTTCTTTCATGTAATTAGCAAGAGTCCATGAGCTAGTGACGTATGGGATAATAAATACCCAAGAAGTGGAACTTCCTAGTCACTAGAGAGGGAGGGATAAAATAAAGACAGCCAATTCCGCTGAAAAATTAATCCACTACCCAAATCAAAAAAGTTTCAATTTTTATAATGAAAAAAACTGAAAATATAAGCAGAAGAATCAAACTGAAACAGCTGCCTGAAGTACCATTCTACCAAAACTGCTTCTAAAGAAGAGAAAACATCAAAATGGTAGAACATAGGAAAAGTATGCAAAGAAGACCAAGTCATTGCTTTGCAAATCTGATCAACAGAAGCTTCATTCTTAAAAAGCCCAGGAAGTAGAAACTTACCTAGTAGAATGAGCCATAATCCTCCGAGGCGGGAATCCACCCGACTCCAAATAAGCATGATGAATCAAAAGTTTAAGCAAGATGCCAAATAAATGGCAGAAGCCTTTTGACCTTCCTAACACCAGAAAAGATAACAAATAGACTAGAAGACTATCTGAAATCTGAATAGCTTCAACATAAGATTTCAAAACTCTTACCATATCCAAAGAATGTAAGAATCTTACCAAAGAAGTCTTAGGAAAATACAATAATTCCTCCCTAATGTTGATAGAAATCACAACTTTAGGTAAGAATTGAAATGAGGATAGCAAAAACCACCTTATCCTGATGAAAAAATCAGAAAAAGGAGACTCACAAGAAAAAGGAGACTCACAAGAAAGAACAAAAAAGGAACAATACTTTCCAAGAAAGTAATTTTAATGTCCAGAGAACACAAAGGTTCAAACGGAGGAGCCTGTAAAGCCCTCAGTACCAAATTGAGACTCCAAGGAGGAGATATTGGCTTGATACAAACCAAAGCCTGTACAAAACAATGAATATCAGAATGAATAGCAATCTTTCTGTGAAAAAGAACAGAAAGAGTAGAGATTTGTCCGTTCAAAGAACTTGCAGACAAAACCTTATCTAAACCAACCTGAAAAATTGTAAAATTCTAGGAATTCTAAAAGAATGCCAAAAGAATTTATGAGAAGAACACCAAGAAATGAAAGTCTTCCAAACTCGATAATAAATCTTTCTAGAGACAGATTTACAAACCTGTAACATAGTATTAATCACTGAGTCAGAGAAACCTCTATGACTAAGAATCAAATGTTCAATCTCCATACCTTCAAATTAAATGATTTGAGATCCTGATGGAAAAATGGGCCTTGAGATAAAAGGTCTGGTATTAACGGAAATGTCCAAGGTTGGCAACTGGCCATCCGAATGAGATCTGCATACTAAAACCTGTGAGGCCATGCTGGAACCACCAGCAGTACAAACGAACGCTCCATTAGAATTTTGGAAGAACTAGAGGCGGAAGATATAGACAGAATGATAATTCCAAGGAAATGTCAATGCATACGCTACTTCCGCCTGAGGATCACCGGACCTGAAATAGGCCCCTGGGAAGTTCCTTGTTAAGACGAGAGGCCAACAGATCTATTTCTGGAAGCCCTCACATCTGAAAAATTGAAAAACATATCTGGGTAAAGACCATTCTCCCGGATGTAAAGCTTGATTAACCGAGATAATCCGCTTCCCAAACGTCTATACCTGGGAAAAAGACCCCAGAATTTAGATAGGAGCTGGATTTAGCCCAAGCAAATATCCGAGATACTTTTGTCACAGTCTAAAGACTGATAGTCACACCCTGATGATTGACATACACCACAGATGTGATAATGTCTGAAAAAAACAATAAACGTCTCTTCTTCAAAAGAAACCAACTGAAGAACTCTGGAATGCACAGAGTTCCAAAATATCAAATGGTAATCTCGCCTCCTGAGATTTCCAAACCCCTTGTGCTGACAGAGAACCTCAGACAGCCTCCCAACCTAAAAGACTCGCATCTATAGAGATCATGGTTCAGGTTGAAAGAATCGAAGAGACCTGTAGAACTAAATGATGGTGATCTTAACCACCGAATCAAAGACAGATAAACATAGAATTCGAAGATTTAAAAAATGAAATCCTAGAATCCCTGCACCATTATGCAGCATAAAAAACTGGAAAGGTTTTCTATGAAAATGAGCAAAGGGAAATGAATCCAATGCTGCAGCCATAAGACCTAAATTTCCATGCATATATAGCAACTGAAGGAAATAATAGAGACTGAAGGTACCGACAGACGGAACCCAATAAGAAAAAAATCACTTATCTGTTAGAGACAAAGACAGTGACACAATCTATCTGGAAACCTAAAAAAGGTGACCCTTGTGTGAGGAATCAAGAGCTTTTGATAAAAGATCCTCTAACCATGTCTTGAAAAAACAAAGTTGAATCATATGAGATTCCGTAGTCTCAGAAAATAAAAATAATCTCAATGAAAACAGAAATGAAGATATGCATCTATTGTATCTAATGAAAACAAATAATGCTATCACTGACCAAAAAAAGTCAGAATAGACCATATAAATACCGATCTAAAAGATGGTACATTTATATAATAAAAAGATTTTCTATCTTTGGAACAATGAATAGTTTGAATAAAACCCCAAAACCCAGATCCTAAAAATGGAACTGGAATAAATACCCCAGAAGATTCCAGATCTGAGCAGCGCTTGATCCTCAACAGGTGATCAACCGCAATTCAACATTACCCAAAATATATGGGACTGAAACACATTAAGGAAAGTGTTAGCCTTACTGGAATAGCTGGAATATAATAGAGAGAAAAAGACTTCTCACAGACGGTTTTACTTCAAATTTTATTTTGTACCCAAAATCTAAGAATTTTGGACCGAATAGAACCAAAAAAAACTTCTAAATAAAAACGTTACTTGGGTAAGAATTTAGAATTTTGTTCTTTAGTAAGAACAACCAAACTAAAAAAAGCTTAAAGTTTTAGTCTAAGAACTTAATCTTGAAGCCCAGAGTAACAGTTAAGAATTGAATCCAATATGAATCAAATAATTGATTATCTTGGAAAAAAAGAAATAAGGATTTTTTAGAAATCACAAAATTTCTTCTAGCTAAAAACAGCTAAAGACATAGATTAAACCTCATTTGTGAAAATATTCAATAAAAATGAAGAAACAAATAAAATTATTAGCATGTTAATCCAGTTAAGGGACCAGCCAACACACCGGACTTGCATAAACAAAAATGCAAGACAACAAGACAAATGCAACAGCACCCAGTCTGAACCTCAAATGAGCAGTAGACTTTGTCCCTTAACAATGCTAAATAATACATAATCTGATACTTGATCTTTAAAGTAAACAGAAAAAAATGGAGCAAAAGCAACATCATCCAAATAAATTACAGGTCCAAGAAAAGTACCTGAAAATAAAAATTTTTCCTTAAATAGGATACAACCATTTAAAAAGAAAAATAAATACTATTTTGCTATAGAAACAATAGCATAATTTAGCAGGAGTAGAGATAGCCCCATTAAATTGGAGAACCCTCAAAATTGAATTTAACTGCCGGCAAAGAATATAATTTAAAACCTTTGAAGAAAATTATCAGCCTATTCCATTCCCTAGTATGAAGGAATGGAAAAAAAACCTCTGAAGACACAGAAGATAAAATAAGCAGAAATAAAATGTTAGCTAGTTTTGAAAAAGAACTAGTTACCTCAATATCCTAAATAATCAACACCTTTTCAACAAAAAACAAATGTACTCTAATAAAAAATAAAAAAGTAGATTTGTTAGTGTCAATATCTGATACAGAAAAGTTCTGAAAGAGAAAAAACATCATCAGAGAAGGATAATTCAGTATGTTGTTGGTCATTTGAAACTTTATCAAAAAGAAGTTTGAAAAAGACCTAAAAATTTTTTTAATAGAAGGCGCAAAGTCAGACAAAGCCTTAACCTAGAATCAGAAAAATATTCTTATAAATTTTCTAAGTATATCTTGTACATAAGATGTAAAAAGAAAAGCAATACATAAAGCATAAATACTAATTGATTCTGCATGTAAAAGTTTATCATGATAACTTATTACAAACCATAGCTAAAGATAAAGATTCATAAAATTTAAAATAAATGAACTTAGCTTTGGTAGGACTTCTTAGTCAACAGGAATCCCTCAGTATGTTCTGATCCAGGAATAATTTATGGAAAATCTTGCAATATGTAATAGAAAAAAACAACATATAAAGCAAAATTATCAAATTCCTTAAATGACAGTTTCAGGAATGGGGAAAAATGCAAAACAAACAAGCCTCTAGCAACCAGAAGCAACAAAAAAGTGAGACTTAAATAATGTGAAAAAAAGTGGCGCCAAGTATGACGCCCACATTTTTTGGCGCCAAGTATGACGCCCACATTTTTTGGCACCAAGTATGACACTTTTTGGCGCAAAAAAAGTCTGTAACACACATGCGTCAAAAATGACGCAACCACGTGTAAACTTCCGGCGTCAACTATAGCGCTGGAAATGACAAAATTTTGCGCCAAAAAAGTTTGCACCAAGAATGACGCAATAAATTGAAGTATTTTCTGCCCCCGCGAGCCTAACAGCCCGCAAGGAAAAAAGTCAATTAGAAAATTTCTTTAAGGTAAGAAAAAATATTTTATTCATATGCATTTTCCCAAATAATGAAACTGACAGTCTGAAAGAAGGAATACTGATTATCCTGAATCATGACAAATATAAGTTTAAAGACATATATTTAGAACTTTACGTATAAAGTGCCCAACCATGGCTTAGAGTGTCACAAAAAATAAGACTTACTTACCCCAGGACACTCATCTACATATAGCAGATAGCCAAACCAGTACTGAAACGAGAATCAGTAGAGGTAATGGTATATAAGAGTATATCGTCGATCTGAAAAGAGAGGTAAGAGATGAATCTCTACGACCAATAACAGAGAACCTATGAAATAGATCCCGTAGAAGGAGACCATTGAATTCAAATAGGCAATACTCTCTTCACATCCCTCTGACATTCACTGCACTCTGAGAGGAAAACCGGGCTCCAGCCTGCTGTGAAGCGCATATCAACGTAGAATCTAGCACAAACTTACTTCACCACCTCCACGGGAGGCAAAGTTTGTAAAAACTGAATTGTGGGTGTGGTGAGGGGTGTATTTATAGGCATTTTAAGGTTTGGGAAACTTTGCCCCTCCTGGTAGGAATGTATATCCCATACGTCACTAGCTCATGGACTCTTGCTAATTACATGAAAGAAACCTTAGTTACATATTCCACTTTTTTATTAAATAGGTGTGGATATATTACTATATAAACATATTAACATACATCTGTATAATATTGTTTGATATTACTAGAGTATAAGTGAACACAATTAGAGTGATATTTACATATATAAGTAAAGTACATAGGTTAATGTCCTAAGGCTCCTTTAAACATAGAACAACTACAGGTTGTTTTAGTCTAAAGAGTAATATCTCTTTAAGAATGTTTGATATAAATAGAACCATGAACAGGTGCATAAACTAGCAGTGACCAAGTGCGCAAGTGCACGAAACGTTTGCTGTTTTGCACCTGTTCATTCACCTGTTTTTTGCACACCTTTTTGTGCTGATGCTTTTATCTTTGTATGTTTTTACGTGTATTAATAAAGACTTGGAATTTTTTACACATGGGCTTGGAGCGCTCCTGCTTTTTCCTCTACTTGGATACCTTATCTATATTTAGTGCGTTTGCAGACGCACTGGAAAAATAGCTGCCGTCTGTGTGTTCTATCATAATTTTTTTACTGGGACTGATTCCCTTACCCTCTCTCCATTTGTGCCTAACGAAGATTGTCTGCAAGTTGTGACCTAAGGATCCCAGAAGCGCTCCGCTGTGCAGATTTGTACTGTAACCTTGTTTTTCTGCATTGTCTGCCTAGGAGCTGCCGGGGGCCAATCGGGTCAACCCGGAAGTAGTTACTCAGCCACGCTACAGAACTACGCAGCGGCATAGACCGCACAGAGTATCGGAGCATGGTTTCCAGAGTATAACAGAGCGGGCTAATGAGTGAAAACCGACTTCTAACATACACATCAGATGCTGGAACGGATGAAAAGATTTGTATGAATCCACAAGCATTTGATGAAAAGAAGGAAAAAATCCTGTCTATTGTTTTTTAAATTTGTTTTAAGTAATTTATATATATAAAGGTGATATCACATAAGTCCATACAGGATATAAAGGAATATATACTCCTATCAAGTATCAAGGGTTATTATTACCTATATTGCCAAACGAATAAAGAACAACAAGGGATATTTAGGCTGAAGATGAGGAGGGTATATTACAAATTTTGTTAATTTTCTAAAATAGCGGTCAGCACATGTAAGGGAGTCTTAATATGGATCATGAGACTGAGGATTCCTATGTATTGGGAGACTTTAGAGAAGACACATCAGAGTTATATAACGATATTGCATATACATTGGACAGTTTTGATATAGATGCATTACGCAAAAGGGACATCAAATTGGATCTAGACATAAGATCTTTTTTATTGTATATACATGAAAAGTGTATACCCAGAGGACTACGTATACGTAAGTTTCCCTCATTCATAGTCAATAATCCTGATTTCATAACAAAATGGAACACAATAACAGAATTTATGTTTACCTGATAAATTTCTTTCTCCTACGGTGTGTCCGGTCCACGGCTTCATCCTTACTTGTGGGAATATTCTCTTCCCTAACAGGAAATGGCAAAGAGAGCACAGCAAAAGCTGCCCATATAGCTCCCCCTCTGGCTCCGCCCCCCAGTCATTCGACCGACGGTTAGGAGAAAAAGGAGAAACTATAGGGTGCCGTGATGACTGTAGTGTACAGAAACAAAATTTTTTTAAACCTGACTAAAAGCCAGGGCGGGCCGTGGACCGGACACACCGTAGGAGAAAGAAATTTATCAGGTAAACATAAATTCTGTTTTCTCCTGCATTGGTGTGTCCGGTCCACGGCTTCATCCTTACTTGTGGGAACCAATACCAAAGCTTTAGGACACGGATGAAGGGAGGGAACAAGTTAGGTAACCTAAACGGAAGGCACCACAGCTTGCAACACCTTTCTCCCAAAAACAGCCTCCGAAGAAGCATAAGTATCGAATTTGTAAAATTTGGCAAAAGTATGCAGAGAAGACCAAGTCGCTGCCTTACAGATCTGATCAACAGAAGCCTCGTTCTTGAAGGCCCATGTGGAAGCCACAGCTCTAGTAGAGTGAGCTGTAATTCGTTCAGGAGGCTGCCGTCCGGCAGTCTCATAAGCCAATCGGATGATGCTTTTCAGCCAAAAAGAAAGAGAGGTAGCAGTAGCTTTCTGCCCTCTCCTCTTACCAGAATAAACGACAAACAAAGATGATGTTTGTCTGAAATCCTTTGTTGCTTCTAAATAGAATTTTAAAGCACGGACCACATCTAGGTTGTGTAACAAACGTTCCTTCTTTGAAACTGGATTCGGACATAGAGAAGGAACAACTATTTCCTGGTTAATATTCCTGTTGGAAACTACTTTTGGAAGAAAACCAGGTTTACTACGTAAAACTACCTTATCTGCATGAAATACCAGATAGGGAGAAGTACACTGCAAAGCAGATAATTCAGAAACTCTTCTGGCAGAAGAAATAGCAACTAAAAACAGAACTTTCCAAGATAGTAACTTAATATCTATGGAATGCAAAGGTTCAAACGGAACCCCTTGAAGAACTGAAAGAACTAAGTTTAGACTCCATGGAGGAGTCATAGGTCTGTAAACAGGCTTGATTCTGACTAACGCCTGTACAAACGCTTGTACATCTGGCACGGCTGCCAAACGTTTGTGCAACAAGACAGACAGAGCAGATATCTGTCCCTTTAGAGAGCTAGCTGACAGACCTTTCTCCAAGCCCTCTTGGAGAAAGGACAGAATCCTAGGAATTTTGATTTCTTTCATGTAATTAGCAAGAGTCCATGAGCTAGTGACGTATGGGATATACATTCCTACCAGGAGGGGCAAAGTTTCCCAAACCTTAAAATGCCTATAAATACACCCCTCACCACACCCACAATTCAGTTTTACAAACTTTGCCTCCTATGGAGGTGGTGAAGTAAGTTTGTGCTAGATTCTACGTTGATATGCGCTCCGCAGCAGGTTGGAGCCCGGTTTTCCTCTCAGCGTGCAGTGAATGTCAGAGGGATGTAAGGAGAGTATTGCCTATTTGAATGCAATGATCTCCTTCTACGGGGTCTATTTCATAGGTTCTCTGTTATCGGTCGTAGAGATTCATCTCTTACCTCCCTTTTCAGATCGACGATATACTCTTTCTACAACATGTAGATGAGTGTCCTGGGGTAAGTAAGTAAGTTTATTTTCTGTGACACTCTAAGCTATGGTTAGGCACTTTTTTTTATAAAGTTCTAAATATATGTATTCAAACATTTATTTGCCTTGACTCAGGATGTTCAACATTCCTTATTTTCAGAGAGTCAGTTTCATACTTGGGATGAATGCATTTGTTTCAATCATTTTTTCTTACCTTTAAAAATTTGACTTTTTCCCTGTGGGCTGTTAGGCTCGCGGGGGCAGAAAATACTTCATTTTATTGCATCATTCTTGGCGCGGACTTTTTTGGCGCAAAATTTTTTTTCTGTTTCCGGCGTCATACGTGTCGCCGGAAGTTGCGTCATTTTTTGACGTTTTTTTGCGTCAAAAGTGTCGGCGTTCCGAATGTGGCGTCATTTTTGGCGCCAAAAGCATTTAGGCGCCAAATAATGTGGGCGTCTTTTTTGGCGCTAAAAAATATGGGCGTCATTTTTGTCTCCACATTATTTAAGTCTCATTATTTATTGCTTCTGGTTTCTAGAAGCTTGTTCACTGGCATTTTTTTCCCATTCCTGAAACTGTCATTTAAGGAATTTGATCAATTTTGCTTTATATGTTGTTTTTTCTTTTACATATTGCAAGATGTTCCACGTTGCAACTGAGTCAGAAGATACTTCAGGAAAATCGCTGCCCAGTGCTGGAGCTACCAAGCTAAGTGTATCTGCTATAAACTTTTGGTATCTGTTTCTGCAGCTGTTGTTTGTATTGCATGTCATGACAAACTTATTAATGCAGATAAAATTTCCTTTAGTACTGTTACATTACCTGTTGCTGTTCCGTCAACATCTAATTTTCAGAGTGTTCCTGATAACATAAGAGATTTTATTTTTTAAATCCATTAAGAAGGCTATGTCTGTTATTTCTCCTTCTAGTATACATAAAAGTCTTTTAAAACTTCTCTTTTTTCAGATGAATTTTTAAATGAACATCATCATTCTGATACTGATAATGGTTCTTCTGGTTCAGAGGTTTCTGTCTCAGAGGTTGATGCTGATAAATCTTTGTATTTGTTCAAGATGGAATTTATTCGTTCTTTACTTAAAGAAGTATTAATTGCATTAGAAATAGAGGATTCTGGTCCTCTTGATACTAAATCTAAACGTTTAAATAAGGTTTTTAAATCTCCTGTAGTTATTCCAGAAGTGTTTTCTCTCCCTGATGCTATTTCTGAAGTAATTTCCAGGGAATGGAATAATTTGGGTAATTCATTTACTCCTTCTAAACGTTTAAGCAATTATATCCTGTGCCATCTGACAGATTAGAATTTTGGGACAAAATCTCTAAGGTTAATGGGGCTGTCTCTACTCCTGCTAAAACGTACTACTATTCCTATGGCAGAAAGTACTTCATTTAAGGATCCTTTAGATAGGAAGATTGAATCCTTTCTAAGAAAAGCTTACTTATGTTCAGGTAATCTTCTTAGACCTGCTATATTTTTAGCGGATGTTGCTGCAGCTTCAACTTTTTGGTTAGAAGCTTTAGCGCAACAAGTAACAGATCATAATTTTATAGCATTATTATTATTCTATAACGTGCTAATAATTTTATTTGTGATACCATCTTTTGATATCATTAGAGTTGATGTCAGGTATATGTCTCTAGCTATTTTAGCTAGAAAAGCTTTATGGCTTAAAACTTGGAATGCTGATATGTCTTCTAAGTCAACTTTGCTTTAACTTTCTTTCCAGGGTAATAAATTATTCGATTTTCAGTTGGATTCTATTATCTCAACTGTTACTGGAGGGAAGGGAACTTTTTTACCAAAGGATAAAAAATCTAAGGTAAATTTAGGTCTAATAATCATTTTCGTTCCTTTCCTCACAACAAGGAACAAAAGCCTGATCCTTCATCCTCAGGAGCGGTATCAGTTTGGAAACCATTTCCAGTTTGGAATATATCCAAGCCTTATAGAAACCTATAGCCAGCTCCTAAATACCCATGAAGGTGCGGCCCTCATTCCAGCTCAGCTGGTATGGGGCAGTTTACGTTTTCTTTTAAGGTACAGAATTGGCTTCAAGTTAAGGCCTCCTGCAAAGAGACTTTTTTCTTTCCCGTGTCCCAGTAAACACAGCAAAGGCTCAGCATTTCTGAAATGTGTTTCAGATCTAGAGTTGGCTGGAGTAATTATGCCAGTTCCAGTTCTGGAACAGGGGCTGGGGTTTTATTCTATCTCTTCATTGTACCAAAGAAGGTCAATTCCTTCAGACCAGTTCCGGATCTATCTATATTGAATCGTTATGTAAGGATACCAACATTCAAGATGGTAACTGTAGGACTATCCTGCCTTTTGTTTAGCAAGGGCATTATATGTCTACAATAGATTTACAGGATGCATATCTGCATATTCCGATTCATCCAGATCACTTTTAGTTTCTGAGATTCTCTTTTTAGACAAGCATTACCAGTTTTGTGGCTCTACCGTTTGGCCTAGCGTCAGCTCCAAGAATTTTTTTCAAAGGTTCTCGGTGCCCTTCTGTCTGTAATCAGAGAACAGGGTTTTGGTATTTCCTTTTTTGGACGATATCTTGGTACTTGCTCAGTCTTCACATTTTCGCAGAATCTCATACGAATCGACTTGTGTTGTTTCTTCAAGATCATGGTTGGAGGATCAATTTACCAATCAGTTCATTGTTTCCTCAGACAAGGGTAACCTTTTTAGGTTTCCAGATAGATTCAGTGTCTATAACTCTGTCCTTGTCAGATAAGAGAAGTTTAACATTGATATCAGCTTGTCAAAACCTTCAGTCACAATCATTCCCTTTGGTAGCCTTATGCATGGAAATTTTAGGTTTTAGGACTGCCGCATCGGATGCGATCTCCTTTGCTCGTTTTCACATGCGACCTCTTCAGCTCTGTATGCTGAACCAGTGGTGCAGGGATTACACAAAGATATCTCAATTAATATCTTTAAACCGATTATACGACACTCTCTGACATGGTGGACAGTTCACCATCATTTAGTTCAGGGGGCTTCTTTGTTCTTCCGACCTGGACTATAATCTCAACAGATGCAAGTCTTACAGGTTGGGGAGCTGTGTGGGGGTCTCTGACGGCACAAGGGGTTTGGGAATCTCAGGAGGTGAGATTACCAATCTATATTTTTGAACTCCGTGCAATTTTCAGAGCTCTTCAGTTTTGGCCTCTTCTGAAGAGAGAGTTGTTCATTTGTTTTCAGATAGACAATGTCACAGCTGTGGCATACATCAATCATCAAGGAGGGACTCACAGTCCTCTGGCTATGAAAGAAGTATCTCGAATTTTGGTTTGGGCGGAATCCAGCTCCTGTCTAATCTCTGCGGTTCATATCCCAGGTATAGACAATTGGGAAGCAGATTATCTCAGTCGCCAAACGTTGCATCCGGGCGAATGGTCTCTTCACCCAGAGGTATTTCTTCAGATTGTTCAAATGTGGGAACTCCCAGAAATAGATCTGATGGCTTCTCATCTAAACAAGAAACTTCCCTGGTATCTGTCCAGATCCCGGGATCCTCGGGCGGAAGCAGTGGATACATTATCACTTCCTTGGAAGTATCATCCTGCCTATATCTTTCCGCCTCTAGTTCTTCTTCCAAAAGTAATCTCCAAGATTCTGAGGGAATGCTCGTTTGTTCTGCTGGTAGCTCCAGCATGGCCTCACAGGTTTTGGTATGCGGATCTTGTCCGGATGGCCTCTTGCCAGCTGTGGACTCATCCGTTAAGACCAGACTTTCTGTCGCAAGGTCCTTTTTTCCATCAGGATCTCAAATCCTTAAATTTTAAGGTATGGAGTTTGAACGCTTGATTCTTGGTCAAAGAAGGTTTCTCTGACTCTGTGATTAATACTATGTGACAGGCTCGTAAATCTGTATCTAGTGAGATATATTATAGAGTCTGGAAGACTTATATTTCTTAGTGTCTTTCTCATCATTTTTTCTTGGCATTCTTTTTGAATACCGAGAATTTTTCAGTTTCTTCAGGATGGTTTAGATAAAGGTTTGTCCGCAAGTTCCTTGAAAGGACAAATCTCTGCTCTTTCTGTTCTTTTTTCACAGAAGGATTGCTATTCTTCCTGATATTTCATTGTTTTGTACAAGCTTTGGTTCGTATAAAACCTGTCATTAAGTCAATTTCTCCTCCTTGGAGTTTCAATTTGGTTCTGGGGGCTTTTCAAGCTCCTCCTTTTGAACCCATGCATTCTTTGATCGTTATATTACTTTCTTGGAAAGTTTTGTTTCTTTTGGCCATCTCTTCTGCCAGAAGAGTCTCTGAATTATCTGCTCTTTCTTGTGAGTCTCCTTTTCTGATTTTTCATCAGGATGGGGCGGTGCTGCGAACTTCTTTTGAATTTTTTACCTAAGGTTGTGAATTCTAACAACCTTAGTAGAGAAATTGTGGTTCCTTCATTATGTCCTAATCCTATGAATTCTAAGGAGAAATCATTGCATTCTTTGGATGCTGTTAGAGCTTTGTATTATTTGTCATCTTTTCCGGTTCTAGAAAAGGCCAGAAAGCTTCTGCCATTTCTTTGGCATCTTGGTTGAAATCTTTATTTCATCATGCTTATGTCGAGTCGGGTAAAACTCCGCCTCTAAGGATTACAGTTCATTCTACTAGGTCAGTTTCTACTTCCTGGGCGTTTAGGAATGAAGCTTCGATTGATCAGATTTGCAAAGCAGCAACTTGGTCCTCTTTGCATACTTTTTCTAAATTCTACCATTTTGATGTGTTTTCTTCTTCTGAAGCAGTTTTTGGTAGAAAAGTACTTCAGGCAGTGGTTTCAGTTTGAATCTTCTGCTTATGTTTTTCATTAAACTTTATTTTGGGTGTGGATTATTTTCAGCAGGAATTGGCTGTCTTTATTTTATCCCTCCCTCTCTAGTGACTCTTGTGTGGAAAGATCCACATCTTGGGTAGTCATTATCCCATACGTCACTAGCTCATGGACTCTTGCTAATTACATGAAAGAAAACATAATTTATGTAAGAACTTACCTGATAAATTCATTTCTTTCATATTAGCAAGAGTCCATGAGGCCCGCCCTTTTTTGTGGTGGTTATGATTTTTTTGTATAAAGCACAATTATTCCAATTCCTTATTTTATATGCTTTCGCACTTTTTTCTTATCACCCCACTTCTTGGCTATTCGTTAAACTGAATTGTGGGTGTGGTGAGGGGTGTATTTATAGGCATTTTAAGGTTTGGGAAACTTTGCCCCTCCTGGTAGGAATGTATATCCCATACGTCACTAGCTCATGGACTCTTGCTAATATGAAAGAAATGAATTTATCAGGTAAGTTCTTACATAAATTATGTTTTTACTCCAAGAAAAACCCTTGGATTCGCACCAACGGATATATTTGTGCCATACCTTATGGTAAATCTTCCTAGTCACAGGCTTTCTGGCTTGAACCAGAGTATCTATAACTGAATCTGAAAACCCACGCTTAGATAGAATCAAGCGTTCAATTTCCAAGCAGTCAGTTGCAGAGAGACTAGATTTGGATGTTCGAATGGACCTTGTACTAGAAGATCCTGTCTCAAAGGTAGCTTCCATGGTGGAACCGATGACATATTCACCAGGTCTGCATACCAAGTCCTGCGTGGCCACGCAGGAGCTATTAGGATCACCGAGGCCTTCTCCTGTTTGATCCTGGCTACCAGCCTGGGAAGGAGAGGGAACGGTGGAAACACATAAGTTGGATTGAACGACCAAGGCGCCACTAATGCATCCACTAGTGTCGCCCTGGGATCCCTGGATCTGGACCCGTATCGAGGAACTTTGAAGTTCTGA
Organism: Bombina bombina; assembly: GCF_027579735.1. NCBI lineage: Eukaryota > Metazoa > Chordata > Amphibia > Anura > Bombinatoridae > Bombina > Bombina bombina. The sequence goes on along the minus strand of NC_069501.1, from coordinate 737,116,472 downwards.
CGAGACGCCATCAGATCCATATCCGGAGTGCCCCATAGTTGAGTTAACTGGGCAAAGACCTCCGGGTGGAGTTCCCACTCCCCCGGATAGAAAGTCTGACGACTCAAATAATCCGCCTCCCAGTTGTCTACTCCTGGGATGTGGATTGCAGATAGGTGGCAGGAGTGATCCTCCGCCCATTTAATGATCTTGGATACCTCTGTCATCGCCAAAGAACTCTTTGTTCCCCCCTGATGATTGATGTACGCTACAGTCGTCATGTTGTCCGACTGAAATCTGATGAATCTGGCCTTCGCTAGGTGAGGCCAGGCCAGGAGCGCATTGAATATCGCTCTCAGTTCCAAAATGTTTATCGGGAGGAGGGACTCTTCCCGAGACCATAGACTCTGAGCTTACAGGGAGTCCCAGACCGCGCCCCAGCCTAAGAGACTGGCGTTGGTCGTGACGATGACCCACTCTGGTCTGCGGAAACTCATTCCCTGAGACAGGTGATCCTGAGTCAACCACCAGCGGAGCAAGTCTCTGGTTACCTGGTCTACTTGAATCTGGGGAGACAAGTCTGCATAATCCCCATTCCACTGTTTGAGCATGCACAGTTGCAATGGTCTTAGATGAATTCGAGCAAAAGGAACCACGTCCATTGCTGCAACCATTAGTCCTATTACCTCCATGCACTGAGCTATGGAAGGCTGAGGAATAGATTGAAGAACTTGACAAGCGTTTAGAAGTTTTATTTTTCTGACCTCTGTCAGAAAGATCTTCATTTCTACAGAATCTATTATTGTTCCCAGAAAGGGAACCCTTGTAGACGGGGACAGGGAACTCTTTTCTACGTTCACCTTCCACCCGTGAGACCTGAGAAAGGCTAATACAATGTCTGTATGAGCCCTTGATCTGGAAAGGGACGACGCTTGGATTAGGATGTCGTCTAAGTAAGGTGCCACCGCAATGCCCCTCGGTCTTAGAACCGCTAGTAGGGACCCTAGCACCTTTGTGAAAATTCTGGGAGCAGTGGCTAAACCGAACGGAAGAGCCACAAACTGGTAATGTTTGTCCAGAAAGGCGAACCTTAAGAACTGATGATGATCTTTGTGGATAGGAATATGTAGGTATGCATCCTTTAAGTCCACGGTAGTCATGTATTGACCCTCCTGGATTGTTGGTAAAATCGTTCGAATGGTTTCCATTTTGAATGATGGAACTCTGGGGAATTTGTTTAGAATTTTTAAATCCAGAATTGGCCTGAAAGTTCCCTCTTTTTTGGGAACTACAAACAGGTTTGAGTAAAACCCCAGACCTTGTTCTGCTGTTGGAACTGGGTGTATCACTCCCATCTTTAATAGGTCTCCTACGCAATGTAAGAATGCCTGTCTCTTTATCTGGTCTGAAGATAAGCGAGACATGTGGAACCTTCCCCTTGGAGGAAGTTCCTTGAACTCTAGAAGATACCCCTGAGAGACTATTTCTAGTGCCCAGGGATCCGGAACATCTCTTGCCCAAGCCTGAGCAAAGAGAGAAAGTCTGCCCCCTACTAGATCCGGTCCTGGATCGGGGGGCTACCCCTTCATGCTGTCTTGGTAGCAGCAGCAGGCTTCTTGGCCTGTTTACCCTTGTTCCAGCCTTGCATTGGTTTCCATGCTGGTTTAGGCTGGGAAGCGTTACCCTCTTGTCTAGAGGCTGCAGAGTTAGGAGACGGTCCGTTCCTGAAATTGCGAAAGGAACGAAAATTAGATTTGTTCTTAGCCTTGAAAGGCCTATCCTGTGGGAGGGCATGGCCCTTTCCCCCAGTGATGTCTGAAATAATCTCCTTCAATTTGGCCCGAAAAGGGTCTTACCTTTGAAAGGACTATTAAGCAGTTTTGTCTTGGACGACACATCCGCCGACCAAGATTTTAGCCAAAGCGCTCTGCGCGCCACTATTGCAAAACCTGAATTTTTCGCCGCTAATTTAGCCAATTGAAAAGCGGCATCTAAAATAAAGGAATTAGCCAACTTTAGTGCGTGAATTCTGTCCATGACTTCCTCATATGGAGTCTCCTTATGGAGCGAATTTTCTAGTTCCTCCAACCAAAAAGACGCCGCCGTTGTGACAGGAATAATGCACGAAATTGGTTGGAGAAGGAAACCTTGCTGAACAAATATCTTTTTAAGCAATCCTTCCAATTTTTTATCCATAGGATCTTTGAAAGCACAACTGTCCTCAATGGGAATAGTCGTGCGCTTGGCCAACGTAGAAACTGCCCCCTCAACCTTAGGGACTGTTTGCCATGCGTCCCTTCTGGGGTCGACAATGGGGAACATTTTCTTAAATATAGGAGGTGGGACAAAAGGTATACCTGGCTTCTCCCACTCCTTGGTCACGATGTCCGCCACCCTCTTGGGTATCGGAAAGGCATCAGCGTGCACAGGGACCTCTAGGAATTTGTCCATTTTGCACAATTTCTCTGGAATCACCAAAGAGTCACAATCATCAAGAGTAGTTAGCACCTCCTTAAGCAGGGCGCGGAGATGTTCTAACTTAAATTTAAATGCCACGATATCAGGTTCTGCCTGCTGAGAAACTTTTCCTGAATCAGAAATTTCTCCCTCTGTATTTAAAACTGAGCAATCACGCTTTCTGGGAAATGTTGGCAGTTTGGATAAAAGATTTGCTATAGAATTATCCATTACTGCAGCTAATTGCTGCATAGTAACAAGCATTGTCGCGCTAGATGTACTAGGTGTCGCCTGCGCGGGCAAAACTGGTGTTGACACAGAAGGAGAGGATGATGAACTATCCCCACTACCTTCATTTGAAGAATCATCTTGGGCAACCTTATTAAATGTGACAGTACTGTCCTTACTTTGTTTGGACGCCATGGCACAATTTGAACATACATTTAAAGGGGGAACCACCTTGGCCTCCATACACACAGAACATATGCTATCTGAAGGTATAGACATGTTAGACAGACTTAGGCAGGCTATCAATGCAATAAAACCGTTTTTAAACAAAACCGTTACTGTCTCTTTAAATAATAAAAAGAGTACACTTTATTTCTGAATGTTTGAAAAACTATGAAGGAAATATCCGATCTTTACAAAATTTGCACTTAATGCTTTGAAAGTATTGCACACCAATTTTCAAGTCTCTAACCCCTTAAATGAGCAAACCGGAGCTAATTGTTCAATTTACCAGTGTAAACCCACTACAGTCCCTGCCACAGCCTTTGCTGTGGCTTTTACCTTCCTTGGGGGTTATTCACCACAGAAATAAACCTTCTTGAAATCGTTTTTATGGTCACAGGACCCTCTCACATGAAGCTGCATGCACTGCTTCCAGAAGTAACTGCGCAACTAAGGCGCGAAAATGAGGCCTCCTCCCTCTGCATACCAGAGTGAAGGGGCCTTCCTGACTAGATTAGGTGTCTAAACAACTGCCAGGCGTAATAAAAACGTTCCCAAAAGTGTTTCAAAGTCACAAAACACTCCAAAAGTCATATAAATATTATATAAATCAATCGATTTAGCCCACAATAGTGTCAACCAGTATAGAGCCCATTTATAAGCCTTCATTCTGTTATGAGTCTAAGAAAATGGCTTACCGATCCCATAAGGGAAAATGACAGTCTTCTAGCATTACAATGTCTTGTTAGAAAAGAGACTAGTCATACCTGGAGCAGAAAAGTCTGCAAACTGTTCCCCCCAACTGAAGTTCTCTGGTTTCAACAGTCCTGCGTGAGAACAGCAATGGATTTTAGTTACTGTTGCTAAAATCATACTCCTCTTTTAACAGAACTCTTCATCACTTTCTGCTGTAGAGTAAATAGTACAAACCGGCACTATTTTAAAATAACAAACTCTTGATAGAAGAAATAAAACTACAACTAACACCACATACTCTTTACCATCCCCGTGGAGATGCTACTTGTTCAGAGCGGCAAAGAGAATGACTGGGGGGCGGAGCCAGAGGGGGAGCTATATGGGTAGCTTTTGCTGTGCTCTCTTTGCCATTTCCTGTTAGGGAAGAGAATATTCCCACAAGTAAGGATGAAGCCGTGGACCGGACACACCAATGTAGGAGAAATTAGACACTTGTTCCTTTGCACTTATGGATTTACTTATCCAATATAAGAGAGAACAAAGAAAAAACATCATGACAGAATTAAAAGAGTTACAGGACAAACTCAGGTGTCATCAACAAAATGAAAACTTTAAAAAATATGATCAGCAATTCGAAAAAAGCATGATTGCCTTTAAACAGGAATTATGGCAATTTAAATCAAGAAAGATGCTGAGGGATAAAAGGGACTATGATCAAAAGCAAGTATATCGCTGGAGCCAAGATGATCAAACTAAACCAAGATTCAATAGAAGATATAACAAAAATAAAAACACCAATCTTAATAAGAAAGGAAAAATGGTCACATTTTCAGACACAGAATATGAGTATGATTCGTCAGAAGGAGAGGCAGGAGAGGATTCATATGCACTATCATTGGAACTTGAGAGTCAAGGAACAGAAGATGAAGCAAATAATTCAGTCTCAAAAAACGAGACACATCTGACTGTACCAACAGCAAGAAGAAAAAAACACATCGAGGCAGAAGGGGGAAAAGGAGAAGTAAAAACCAATCAAGCCAAGAGAGGGGAAGCAAACCCCAAGAAGGGAATGCCATACAGGACATATCCAACACGCTCTCAGAATGTTCCAAAAAAATATGCCTAAATAATGATGTTATTAATTTGTCTCATAAAAGTCTTAATAATATTGAAATACAAGTTCTTTCAAAAGGTCTAAATTTTGTTCCTGATAATCATTTCAATATTTTTGAAACAATACTTGACATTAACAGGTTTGTACGTAAAATAACACTGCGCAAACACTATTTTGGATCTATTGAGGATCAGGAACAAAATGTAACTAGTTCTGTTGAAACTAATAGCTCTGAATCAAACAGATTATGTGAGTTTTCAGATTGGTGTAGTATAACAGATCTAGAACAGCTACAACAAGAAGGACAAAAAAACACACAAGGTCTAATACAGGAATCAGATATTTGTCTTACACATATAAAGAATAAGAGTTTTTTTTATCCTGTACATACGAGACCCAAAGTCTTAGATATTTTTCAAAAAACAATAGAAGAAAAATTAAGACAACTACAAACCATGGAGCTGCAAAAAATTAAAGGGACACTCAAGTCAAAATTAAACTTCATGATTCAGATACAGCATGCAATTTTAAACAACTTTCCAATTTACTTCCATTAACAAAATGTGCACAGTCTTTTTATATTTACACTTTTTGAGTCACCAACTCCTACTGAGCATGTGCAAGAATTCACAGCATATACGTATATACATTTGTGATTGGTTGATGGCTGTCACATGATACAGGGGGAGTGGAAATAGACATAACTTTGCAATTTATTTAACAAAAATCATTGTCTTCTTATCATGCATTTGTTGATTATGCAAATCTACAGTGTTGACTGGTCTTTTAAGTACACTAGCCGAAGATGACAATTTAGTCATAAGGCAGTCAGACAAAGGCGGCAACGTAGTTGTCTTAAATAAGGGGGATTATGTTGCTGAGTCGTTGAGACAACTTAACGATACAGCAGTATATACTAAATTAAGGGATAATCCAACTATGAAATACAGGAATGAACTGACTAATTTAGTACTTTATGCAAGACATAATAACATTATTACCAAATCAATAAAAAAAGGATTATTCCACAATTACCAGTCATTCCTGTATTTCATTATTTCCCTAAAAAACACAAAAATGCAAAATTTCCCCCTGGCAGACCCATTATAGCGGGTATAGATTCTTTAAATGAACCTATGTCAGAACTTATAGATTCCTTCTTACAACCTTTTGTCAGAGAATTACCGAGCTATATACAAGACACCACATCCCTCTTAAATAGAATCCAAGATTTATAATGGAAATCTTCATACAGATTTATTACAGCAGATGTTACCTCACTTTATACCACCATACAACATGAAAAACAGAATTTATGTTTACCTGATAAATTACTTTCTCCAACGGTGTGTCCGGTCCACGGCGTCATCCTTACTTGTGGGATATTCTCTTCCCCAACAGGAAATGGCAAAGAGCCCAGCAAAGCTGGTCACATGATCCCTCCTAGGCTCCGCCTTCCCCAGTCATTCGACCGACGTAAAGGAGGAATATTTGCATAGGAGAAATCATATGATACCGTGGTGACTGTAGTTAAAGAAAATAAATTATCAGACCTGATTAAAAAAACCAGGGCGGGCCGTGGACCGGACACACCGTTGGAGAAAGTAATTTATCAGGTAAACATAAATTCTGTTTTCTCCAACATAGGTGTGTCCGGTCCACGGCATCATCCTTACTTGTGGGAACCAATACCAAAGCTTTAGGACACGGATGAAGGGAGGGAGCAAATCAGGTCACCTAGATGGAAGGCACCACGGCTTGCAAAACCTTTCTCCCAAAAATAGCCTCAGAAGAAGCAAAAGTATCAAATTTGTAAAATTTAGTAAAAGTGTGCAGTGAAGACCAAGTCGCTGCCTTACATATCTGATCAACAGAAGCCTCGTTCTTGAAGGCCCATGTGGAAGCCACGGCCCTAGTGGAATGAGCTGTGATTCTTTCAGGAGGCTGCCGTCCGGCAGTCTCGTAAGCCAATCTGATGATGCTTTTAAGCCAAAAAGAGAGAGAGGTAGAAGTTGCTTTTTGACCTCTCCTTTTACCAGAATAAACAACAAACAAGGAAGATGTTTGTCTAAAATCCTTTGTAGCATCTAAATAGAATTTTAGAGCACGAACTACATCCAAATTGTGCAACAAACGTTCCTTCTTTGAAACTGGATTCGGACACAAAGAAGGCACGACTATCTCCTGGTTAATGTTTTTGTTAGAAACAACTTTCGGAAGAAAACCAGGTTTAGTACGCAAAACCACCTTATCTGCATGGAACGCCAGATAAGGAGGAGAACACTGCAGAGCAGATAACTCTGAAACTCTTCTAGCAGAAGAAATTGCAACCAAAAACAAAACTTTCCAAGATAATAACTTAATATCAACGGAATGTAAGGGTTCAAACGGAACCCCCTGAAGAACTGAAAGAACTAAATTGAGACTCCAAGGAGGAGTCAAAGGTTTGTAAACAGGCTTGATTCTAACCAGAGCCTGAACAAAAGCTTGAACATCTGGCACAGCCGCCAGCTTTTTGTGAAGTAAAACAGATAAAGCAGAAATCTGTCCCTTCAAAGAACTTGCAGATAATCCTTTCTCCAAACCCTCTTGTAGAAAGGATAGAATCTTAGGAATTTTTATCTTGTTCCATGGGAATCCTTTAGATTCACACCAACAGATATATTTTTTCCATATTTTATGGTAAATTTTTCTAGTTACAGGCTTTCTGGCCTGAACAAGAGTATCAATGACAGAATCTGAGAACCCTCGCTTTGATAAAATCAAGCGTTCAATCTCCAAGCAGTCAGTTGGAGTGAGACCAGATTCGGATGTTCGAACGGACCTTGAACAAGAAGGTCCCGTCTCAAAGGTAGCTTCCATGGTGGAGCCGATGACATATTCACCAGGTCTGCATACCAAGTCCTGCGTGGCCACGCAGGAGCTATCAAGATCACCGCTGCCCTCTCCTGATAGATCCTGGCTACCAGCCTGGGGATGAGAGGAAACGGTGGGAATACATACGCTAGTTTGAAGGTCCAAGGTGCTACTAGTGCATCTACTAGAGTCGCCTTGGGATCCCTGGATCTGGACCCGTAGCAAGGAACCTTGAAGTTCTGACGAGAGGCCATCAGATCCATGTCTGGACTGCCCCACAACTGAGTAATTTGGGCAAAGATTTCCGGATGGAGTTCCCACTCCCCCGGATGAAATGACTGACGACTCAGAAAATCCGCTTCCCAATTTTCCACTCCTGGAATGTGGATTGCAGACAAGTGGCAGGAGTGAGACTCCGCCCAATGAATGATTTTGGTCACTTCTTCCATCGCCAGGGAACTCCTTGTTCCCCCCTGATGGTTGATGTACGCAACAGTCGTCATGTTGTCCGATTGAAACCGTATGAATTTGGCCTTTGCTAGCTGAGGCCAAGCCTTGAGAGCATTGAATATCGCTCTTAGTTCCAGAATATTTATCGGGAGAAGAGATTCTTCCCGAGACCAAAGACCCTAAGCTTTCAGGAGTCCCCAGACCGCGCCCCAGCCCACCAGACTGGCGTCGGTCGTGACAATGACCCACTCTGGTCTGCGGAAGCTCATCCCCTGTGACAGGTTGTCCAGGGACAGCCACCAACGGAGTGAATCTCTGGTCCTCTGATCTACTTGTATCGTCGGAGACAAGTCTGTATAATCCCCATTCCACTGACTGAGCATGCACAGTTGTAATGGTCTCAGATGAATTCGCGCAAAAGGAACTATGTCCATTGCCGCGACCATCAAACCTATTACTTCCATGCACTGCGCTATGGAAGGAAGAGGAACAGAATGAAGAACTTGACAAGAGTTTAGAAGTTTTGATTTTCTGGCCTCTGTCAGAAAAATCCTCATTTCTAAGGAGTCTATTATTGTTCCCAAGAAGGGAACTCTTGTTGACGGAGATAGAGAACTTTTTTCTACGTTCACTTTCCACCCGTGAGATCTGAGAAAGGCCAGGACGATGTCCGTGTGAGCCTTTGCTTGTGGAAGGGACGACGCTTGAATCAGAATGTCGTCCAAGTAAGGTACTACTGCAATGCCCCTTGGTCTTAGCACCGCTAGAAGGGACCCCAGTACCTTTGTGAAAATTCTTGGAGCAGTGGCTAATCCGAACGGAAGTGCCACAAACTGGTAATGCTTGTCCAGAAAGGCGAACCTTAGGAACCGATGATGTTCCTTGTGGATAGGAATATGTAGATACGCATCCTTTAAATCCACCGTGGTCATGAATTGACCTTCCTGGATGGAAGGAAGAATTGTTCGAATGGTTTCCATTTTGAACGATGGAACCTTGAGAAACTTGTTTAGGATCTTGAGATCTAAGAGTGGTCTGAATGTTCCCTCTTTTTTGGGAACTATGAACAGATTGGAGTAGAACCCCATCCCTTGTTCTCCTAATGGAACAGGATGAATCACTCCCATTTTTAACAGGTCTTCTACACAATGTAAGAATGCCTGTTTTTTTATGTGGTCTGAAGACAATTGAGACCTGTGGAACCTCCCCCTTGGGGGAAGCCCCTTGAATTCCAGAAGATAACCTTGGGAGACTATTTCCAGCGCCCAAGGATCCAGAACATCTCTTGCCCAAGCCTGAGCGAAGAGAGAGAGTCTGCCCCCCACCAGATCCGGTCCCGGATCGGGGGCCAACATCTCATGCTGTCTTGGTAGCAGTGGCAGGTTTCTTGGCCTGCTTACCTTTGTTCCAGCCTTGCATTGGCCTCCAGGCTGGCTTGGCTTGAGAAGTATTACCCTCTTGCTTAGAGGATGTAGCACTTGGGGCTGGTCCGTTTCTGCGAAAGGGACGAAAATTTGGTTTATTTTTAGCCTTGAAAGACCTATCCTGAGGAAGGGCGTGGCCCTTACCCCCAGTGATATCAGAAATAATCTCTTTCAAGTCAGGGCCAAACAGCGTTTTCCCCTTGAAAGGAATGTTAAGCAATTTATTCTCGGAAGACGCATCCGCTGACCAAGATTTTAGCCAAAGCGCTCTGCGCGCCACAATAGCAAACCCAGAATTTTTCGCCGCTAATCTAGCCAATTGCAAAGTGGCGTCTAAGGTGAAAGAGTTAGCCAATTTGAGAGCATGGATTCTGTCCAAAATCTCCTCATAAGAAGAATCTTTATTGAGCGCCTTTTCTAGTTCATCGAACCAGAAACACGCTGCTGTAGTGACAGGAACAATGCATGAAATTGGTTGTAGAAGGTAACCTTGCTGAACAAACATCTTTTTAAGCAAACCCTCTAATTTTTTATCCATAGGATCTTTGAAAGCACAACTATCTTCTATGGGTATAGTGGTGCGTTTGTTTAGAGTAGAAACCGCCCCCTCGACCTTGGGGACTGTCTGCCATAAGTCCTTTCTGGGGTCGACCATAGGAAACAATTTCTTGAATATAGGGGGAGGGACGAAAGGTATGCCGGGCCTTTCCCATTCTTTGTTTACAATATCCGCCACCCGCTTGGGTATAGGAAAAGCTTCGGGGGGCCCCGGGACCTCTAGGAACTTGTCCATCTTACATAATTTCTCTGGAATGACCAAATTCTCACAATCATCCAGAGTAGATAACACCTCCTTAAGCAGAGCGCGGAGATGTTCCAATTTAAATTTGAATGTAATCACATCAGGTTCAGCTTGTTGAGAAATTTTCCCTGAATCTGAAATTTCTCCCTCAGACAAAACCTCCCTGGCCCCCTCAGACTGGTGTAGGGGCACTTCAGAACCAATATCATCAGCGTCCTCATGCTCTTCCGTATTTTCTAAAACAGAGCAGTCGCGCTTTCGCTGATAAGTGGGCATTTTGGCTAAAATGTTTTTGATAGAATTATCCATTACAGCCGTTAATTGTTGCATAGTAAGGAGTATTGGCGCACTAGATGTACTAGGGGCCTCCTGTGTGGGCAAGACTGGCGTAGACGAAGGAGGGGATGATGCAGTACCATGCTTACTCCCCTCACTTGAGGAATCATCTTGGGCATCATTTTCTCTAAATTTTGTGTCACATAAATCACATCTATTTAAATGAGAAGGAACCTTGGCTTCCCCACATACAGAACACAGTCTATCTGGTAGTTCAGACATGTTAAACAGGCATAAACTTGATAACAAAGTACAAAAAACGTTTTAAAATAAAACCGTTACTGTCACTTTAAATTTTAAACTGAACACACTTTATTACTGCAAATGTGAAAAAGTATGAAGGAATTGTTCAAAATTCACCAAAATTTCACCACAGTGTCTTAAAGCCTTAAAAGTATTGCACACCAAATTTGAAAGCTTTAACTCTTAAAATAACGGAACCGGAGCCGTTTTTATATTAAACCCCTATACAGTCCCTGGTATCTGCTTTGCTGAGACCCAACCAAGCCCAAAGGGGAAAACGATACCAAATGACGCCTTCAGAAAGCCTTTTCTATGTATCAGAGCTCCGCACACATGCATCTGCATGTCATGCTTCCCAAAAACAAGTGCGCAATAGAGGCGCGAAAATGAGGCTCTGCCTATGATTAGGGAAAGCCCCTAGAGAATAAGGTGTCCAATACAGTGCCTGCCGGTTATTTTACATAATTCCCAAGAATAAAATAATTCCTCAAAGCTATGAAGTATTAAAAATGCTTATATATCAATCATTTTAGCCCAGAAAATGTCTACCAGTCTTAAAAGCCCTTGTGAAGCCCTTTATTCTTATGTAATAAAAATGGCTTACCGGATCCCATAGGGAAAATGACAGCTTCCAGCATTACATCGTCTTGTTAGAAATGTGTCATACCTCAAGCAGCAAAAGTCTGCTCACTGTTTCCCCCAACTGAAGTTAATTCCTCTCAACAGTCCTGTGTGGAAACAGCCATCGATTTTAGTAACGGTTGCTAAAATCATTTTCCTCTTACAAACAGAAATCTTCATCACTTTTCTGTTTCAGAGTAAATAGTACATACCAGCACTATTTTAAAATAACAAACTCTTGATTGAAGAATAAAAACTACAGTTAAACACCAAAAAACTCTAAGCCATCTCCGTGGAGATGTTGCCTGTACAACGGCAAAGAGAATGACTGGGGAAGGCGGAGCCTAGGAGGGATCATGTGACCAGCTTTGCTGGGCTCTTTGCCATTTCCTGTTGGGGAAGAGAATATCCCACAAGTAAGGATGACGCCGTGGACCGGACACACCTATGTTGGAGAAAGGACATTACTGCAATTGAATATTTTGTGGAACAACACAGTGACTTTACATCTCCTACTAAGATTTTTCTTTTGAGAGCTGTAGAATATCTATTAAGTCATAACTTTTTTATGTTTCAGAACAGTTTCTATCTCCACAGACGTGGGACAGCTATGGGGGCAAAGTTTGCCCCTTCTTACGCCAGCCTTTTCATGGGCTGGTAGGAGCTGTCCCATGTCTATGGAGATGTAAATCCTTACAGGGAAAAGATTATCCAATTTTTTAGATATATTGATGATCTGTTATTTGTGTTTGATGGAAATGAAGATGAAGCGATTGACTTTTGTAAATACCTCAATAACAATAATTGTGGTTTAGTATTTACCAGCGAACACAGTGACAGACAGATCAATTTTCTGGACATAACTCTGACTAGTACTGATGATCACACTGTTGACACTACTATATTTAGAAAACTGACTGCAGGGAATACAATTCCCAAATATGATTCATGCCATCCTAGACATGTAGTCAGTGGTATCCCCAAAGGGGAATATACCAGAATAAAGAGAAATTGTACAACTGATGCTGAATATCAGAAACAATCACAAGAAGCAACAAAAAGATTCCTGGATAGAGGCTACACTGAAAAGGTTCTGATTAAAGCTAAACAAAGTGTAGACAACACTAAAATACAGGATTTGCTTAAATAAAAAGAAAAGGTGAACAAAACAGTCAAAAAATCAAATTCATTACCACATATAGTTTAGAATATAATAAAATTTGCAAAATCATAAAAGATTCAATACCTATTCTCTGACCCTATTTTGAAAGACATTATGCAAAATGGATTTCATATCAAGAAGAGGTAAAACCCTTGCAAATTATCTCTCACCTTCTGATCTCAAACCTAAAAAAACAACATGTTGGTTACAACAAAAGAGAGGCTTTCATAAATGCAGACATCCGATATGCAGAACATGTGATTTTGTATGTGAGGGAGAAGAATTTACATCCATAAGCAATATAAAGTTAAATTATTATATAAACTGTGCAACCACACATGTGATTTATCTTCTCACATGCAAAATTTGTTCCAAACAATATACAGGGAAAACTACCGTTAAAAGAGAGATTTTTGGAGCACCTGCGCTCCATAGAAGATGACTACTCAGATACACCTGTGTCTAGACATTTTAAAATGTTACATAACTCTGATACATCAGCTCTTATGGTCAAGGGAATTGATTTTGTTCCCTTCTGGAGAAGAGGTGGGGACAGACAGATGACTCTTGATAAGAGAGAAATTCTTTGGATGTTTAATTTACAAACTACTTATCCATTGGGTCTCAATATGAGGAGAGACCTAGATCTATTTGCTAAATAGTACATAATTAAAAATATGAGTCTAAAACCTATGATTTAACCTCATGTAATAACAGATATAGGGAGAAATAAAATCCTTAAGTTCATTTTGCATATAAAGTATATTTACCATATAGTTACATATTCCACTTTTTTATTAAATAGGTGTGGATATATTACTATATAAACATATTAACATACATCTGTATAATATTGTTTAATATTACTTGAGTATAAGTGAACACAATTGGAGTGATATTTACATATATAAGTTAAGTACATAGGTTAATGTCCTAAGGTTCCTTTAAACATAGAACTACAGGTTGTTTTAGTCTAAAGAGTAATATCTCTTTAAGAATGTTTGATATAAATAGAACCATGAACAGGTGCATAAACTAGAAGTGACCAAGTGCACAAAACGTTTGCTGTTTTGCACCTGTTCATTCACCTGTTTTTTGCACACCTTTTTGTGCTGACCGCTTTTATCTTTGTATGTTTTTACGTGTATTAATAAAGACTTGGAATTTTTTACACATGGGCTTGGAGCGCTCCTGCTTTTTCCTCTACTTGGATACCTCAAAAAATCTTAGTAGCCTTCAATAAAAAAATATAATAGAAATGGTAACGCCCTGCCTACATTCAGATTGGGGAAAAAAAACAACCCAAGTTTTTTGATTAGGGTGCTAGAAAGAAATCAGAATTTCCTGGTTAATTTCTACTGAGAAAACACAGATAGGAAACCAGAAAAAGAATATAAAAATGCAATAAAAAATGCATAGTGCTGATGAAGCACCAGATATCAAAAAGTGATAGGAGAAATAAAGAATCACAACTTTCTTGACCGGAGAAAGGTGCTAACAAAAAAACAAAAACAAAAAACACTTTCAAAACAGAGACAGAACAATCAAAGATGCACTGGTTCCAAAGAAAAAACGTGTAAGCTTCTTAGAAATGGAATCAAACTCCATGGAGGAGAGAAAGGTTTGATAACCGGTCTGAATGTAACCAGAGCCTGCACAATTGCCTGATAATTGGTAGAAAAGCAAAACTTCCAGTGTAAAAAAAACAGAAAATGCTGAATACTCTCTCAACCTTCGACTTGTGTGGCAGCTTAGCTACCCACTAGGCTACAACTGCTGGCTTTGACCAATAGACCCTGTCATGCATCTTCAAATTCCCCACCTTCTGGAACCTAAAATGGTCCGTCTTCTAAGCTTTCATTCCTGCTTTTCAAATAAAGACACCAGGAGAATGAAGAAAAATTGATAATAGGGGTTGCTTAAAATTGCATTCTCTATCTGAATCATGAAAGAAAAAATTGGGTTTAGTATCCCTTTAAACAGGATTGAAAAAATATATTTTTTATTTTAACTTTGTATATTAAAAAAAATGCAATGCCAAATTTCTCTTTAGATCAGTTTCACAAACCATCTTTACTATAAATGTGCAATTCTTAAAACATATGACAAAAGGGTAAAGTCAAAATGGTTTTTAAATGCACATAAGATAATAATAAAAAACCCCTAAATTTATGCTTACCCAATACATTTATTTCTTTTATGATTGTAAGAGCCCACAAGACAAAACAAGTGGGATTATATTTCAGTCCACTAGGAGTTAGCAAAAAAACATAAATTATGCTTACCTTATAATTTAATTTCCATCTGTGGGAGGAGAGTCCACTGCTCCATTCATTACTTGTGGGAATTAAGAACCTGGCCACCAGGAGGAGGCAATGACACCCCAGCCAAAGGCTTAAATACCTCCCCCACTCCCCTCATCCCCCAGTCATTCTGCCAAGGGAACAAGGAACAGTAGGATAAATATCAGGGTATAAATGGTGCCAGAAGAATAATAATAAATTTAGGTTCGCCCACCGGAGCAAACGGGTGGGAGCAGTGGACTCTCCTCCCACAGATGGAAATTAAAATATCAGGTAAGCATAATTTATGTTTTCCATCTTAATCGAAGGAGAGTCCACTGCTTCATTCATTACTTGTGGGAACAAATACCCAAGCTCTAGAGGACACTAAATGAACAAAAAAAAGGGAGGGTAAAATGAGGCAGACCCTATACTGAGGGCACCACAGCCTGCAGAACCTTTCCCCCAAACACAGCTTCCGCCGAAGCAAAAACATCAAATTTGTAAAACTTTGTAAAAGTATGTAAGGAGGACCAAGTAGCCGCATTACAAATCTGCTCCGCAGAGGCCTCGTTCTTAAAGGCCTAAGAAGAGGTCACAGCTCTAGTTGAGTGAGCCGTAATCCTCTGAGGAGGCTTATGTCCCGCTGTCTCATAGGCCAAACGGATAACGCTCCTCAACCAAAAAGACAGAGAAGTGGAAGAGGTCTTCTGCCCCTTACGCTTCCCTGAATACACCACAAATAAGCACGAAGTCTGTCTGAAATCTTTTGTGGCCTGAAGATAAAACATCAGGGCTCGAACCACATCCAAGTTATGCAATAACCTTTCCTTAGACGAAGAAGGGTTAGGACACATGGAAGGAACTACTATCTCCTGATTCATGTTACGATCTGACACCACCTTGGGAAGGAATCCCAACCCAGTGCGAAGCACAGCCTTATCAGTGTGAAAAACCAGGTAAGGGGGCTCAGATTGCAAGGCCACTAACTCAGAGACCCTGCAAGCCGATGCAATAGCCAGAAGAAAAAGAACATTCCAGGAAAGAATCTTAATGTCAAGAGCATGCATAGGCTCAAACAGAGCCCTCTGCAAAACCTTAAGAACCAAGTTCAAGCTCCAGGGAGGAGCAGAATTTCTAAAGACAAGTCTGATCCTACACAGAGCCTGAACAAAAGACTGAATATCAGGAAGCTCTGTTAGCTTTTTGTGTAACAGCACAGACAACGCCGAAATCTGTCCCTTTAAGGAACTGGCGGGAAGACCCCTATCCAGTCCATTCTGGAGAAAGGCCAGAATCCTGGATACCCTAACCTTGTGCCAGGGATATCCACGTTCCTCGCACCAGGATAAGTAGGTCAACCACACCTTATGAAAGATACGACGAGTGACCGGCTTCCTGGCCTGGATGAGAGTATCAATTACTCTCTCCGAAAAAACCTCTCTTAGCCAAGACTAGGCGTTCAATCTCCATGCAGTCAGCCTTAGAGAATCGAGATTTTGGTGTAGAAAGGGACTCTGAACTAGAAGATCCCTGCGCCAGGGTAACCTCCATGGAGGAGACGATGACATCCCCACCAGATCCGCAAACCACGTCCTCCTCGGTCACAACGGAGCAATCAGAATGGTCCAAGCTTGCTCCTGTTTGATGCGGGCCACCACTCGAGGAAGAAATGGCAACTGTGGAAAAATGTAAACTAGGTTGAACTTCCAAGGCACCGCTAAGGCATCTATCAGCTCTGCCTGTGGGTCCGTGGACCGCGACCCATATCTCGGTAGCTTGAAGTTGAGTCTGGACGCCATGAGATCTATCTCCAGCATCCCCCATCTGTTGCAGATCTCCGCAAACACTTCGGGATGGAGAGACCATTCCCCCGGATCAAACGACTGCTGAGAAAGTCCGCTTCCCAGTTGTCCACACCCGGAATGTGGATCGCTGAGAGCGAACAATTGTGTTTCTCTGCCCAGTCCAGAATCCGAGATACTTCCCTCATGGCTAGGGAGCTTCTCGTTCCTCCCTGATGCTTTATGTAAGCCACCGAAGTAATGTTATCCAACTGAAATCTGATGAATCGGGACGACCACAGGTGGGGCCAAGCCATCAGAGTCTTGAATATCGCTCAAAGTTCCAGAATATTTATTGGTAGAGTCGACTCCTCTCGAGTCCACCTACCATGCGCCCCAAACAGCTCCCCATCCTGATAGACTTGCTTCCGTGGTCACAATCTCCCAGGATGGCCTCAAGAAGGATGTCCCCTGGGCCAGCTGACCCGGACAGATCCACCAAGAGAGGGATTCCCTCACTCGGTTGTCCAGAGAGATCTGTTGGGATAGATCTGAGTGATCACCGTTCCACTGTCTCAACATTCATAACTGAAGAGGTCTGAGATGGAACCTGGCAAATGGAATGACATCTATGCTGGATACCATGAGTCGAATCGCCTCCATACACCTGGCCACAGATTGCCTTGAGGATGTCTGTAGGGCAAGACAGCTTGACGCAATCTTGTAACATCTCTGATCTGTCAAAAATATCTTCATAGATATGGAATCTATTATCGTATAAAGGAACTTCACCCTGTTGCTGGGAACCAGAGAACTCTTTCCCTAGTTTATCTTCCATCCATGGGGTCGAAGGAGAAGAAGAAGAGCCCTTGAGTGGTCCTCCACGAGACTGCAGGACGGAGCCTGAACCAAGATATCGTCCAGATAAGGAGCCACCGCAATACCTCTGGCTCTCGCAAACGCGAGCAGCGCTCCCAGAACCTTCGTAAAGACTCTTGGGGCAGTCGCCAGACCGAACAGTAGGGCCACAAACTGGAAGTATTGGTCCAGAAAAGCAAATCTTAGGAACCTGAAGTGGTCCTTGTGGATTGGCACTTGATTAAATCTATTGTCGTCATGAATTGCCCCTCTTGAACTAAGGGCAGAATCGATCTGATCGTCTCCATTTTGAAAGATGGAACTGACAGAAACTTGTTTAGGCATTTGAAGTCCAGAATTGGGCGGAACATGCCCTCCTTCTTTGGCACCATGAAAAAGTTTGAATAGTACCCTAGGCCCCTTTCTGCTAGAGGTACTGGAGTGATTACTCCGAGAGATGAGAGATCCCTCACCCACTCTAGAAAGGCATCTCTCTTCTCTGGTATTGAGGAGAGGTTTGACAGGAGGAATCTGCCCCTGGGCAGATGTGTCTTGAACCCTATCCTGTAACCCTGGGTGAAAACCTCCAGAACCCAAGGATCCTTGACGTCTCTCATCCAAGCCTCTGCGAACAGAGATAATCTGCCCCCTACGCAATCCAAACCCTATCCTGTAACCCTGGGTGAAAACCTCCAGAACCCAAGGATCCTGGACGTCTCTCATCCAAGCCTCTGCGAACAGAGATAATCTGCCCCCTACGCAATCCAGAGACGGATCTGGGGCCACCCTTCATGCCGACTTAGTCCCGGCGGGCTTCTTGCTCTGCTTGGACTTGTTCCAAGATTGAGCTGGCTTCCAAGATCCCTTGGACTGCTCGGACTTCGCAGCAGGCTGCTGGCTTTGAGACTTGTCCGAACGACAGCCCTTAGGCTTATTCTTCTTATCCTGCGGAAGGAAAGCACCCTTGCCTCCCATGACCGTGGATATGATAGATTCCAGGCCTGGACCAAAAAGAACTTTCCCTTGAAACGGAAGGGATAGTAATCTAAACTTGGAAGTCATGTCAGCAGACCACGACCTTAACTATAGAGTCCTGTGGGCTAAAACCGAAAAACCTGATGTCTTGGCATTCAGGCAAATAACCTGCATGCTTGCATCACAGATAAAAGAATTAGCAACCCTTAAGGCCTTAATCTTTTCCTGCATCTCCTTGAGGGAAGTCTCCACCTCGACCATAGCTGACAGTGCGTCACAACAATAGGTAGCCGCTCCAGCCACCGCAGTGATTGCCGCTGCCGGTTGGAAAACAAACCCCGTGAGTTGGAAAATCTTTCTCAACGTGGATTCTAACTTTTTATCCATGGGCTCTTTGAACGACAAACTATCTTTGAGGGGAATAGTCATACGCTTAGCGAGCGTGGAGATAGCACCATCTACCTTAGGAATGGCCCCCCAAAGCTCAAGCTGAGAGTCCGGGATGTAGGTAGAGGGAGAAAAGGACGAGCCCAGTTTCTCTCACTCATTCTTAATAATCGAAGCCATCTTCATGGGAACTGGGAAAGTCTGAGCTACATGTGTAATGGGAGATGAATGTTGGGAACGCACCTCGCGAAACGGAGAACTTTCAGAGGTGGACGGCTCAGTAGTACCAAATATCATTCTTTTTAGATATTGCAATTTTATCAAAGCACGTGGAACACAGCTGAGCAGGCGGATTAACCTGTACTTCCTCACAATAAACACAGGTATTAGATTTAATTAAAGAGGGAGTATCCTCTAACATATCAGAGTCCTCCATAGCTTGCGCTTTTAATACGGACTGAGATAGATTAAATGGCACCTTTATACACCAATGGCCGGGGCACTCACCACCTCCTATGAACCTGACCACAGAGAAACTGTTACGTCTCCCGCAAATGCCGATCAAGAAAGAGGAAGTTGAAGAGGCCACACCAGGTTACATGGAGTGCCATGCAGGACCGCCCCTGCAGTATAGAGAAAACGTGCCAAAAAAGGGCAGCACCGATCTTCACCTGACTGTTCACACATTGCTAGAGCCTCTTCTCACACATGACGTATCATTAACACAATAAAAATATTATGCATACCCCCCCCCTGTTCAATAATCCCCTTTCCAGGGATATTAACCATTGATTCTATACAAATAAAAGGAGACACACTGTGACCCTGTCTTCTTGTGTTATCATATGTGTAGAAATGAAACGATCTTACCAGAATCTATGCTGTGGAACAGGTTAGTAGCATCGCTCTTGACATGGACTTGAGTGAATAAAGGCAGGCAGCGAAACTCGTCAACGCTGATTGCCAAGGAGCTGTTAACATGAGTCGGGATGGTTTCACAGAGACTACACTCCCAGCATCTCCGGACTATAACTTTCATCCATGCTCTCACTGAGAGGCTGACAGGATTACTTAAAACTCCAGTCCCATTTCGAAGAGTACTACCCTCCATAAGAGACTACTCCAAATCTTCTGACACTTCTCTGCCAACCTCCTGTGACGAAAGGCAAAGAATGACTGTGGGATGAGGGGAGTGGGGGAGGTATTAAAGCCTTTGGCTGGGGTGTCTTTACCTCCTCCTGGTGGCCAGGTTCTTAATTTCCACAAGTAATGAATAAAGCAGTGGACTCTCCTCCCATTAAGATGGAAAAACCCTATATACTAGAGCTTTAAATTACTTCCACTTTCCCATAATGCCTCAGTCATATATATGGCCAAGGAGATGGAGGAAACAAGACCAGGAAAGACAAAGCAGGGCAAATTATGTGCAAAACAAGTACTGTTTCCAGCTATATAAAGAAAGAGTAGGGCTCATGGACTCTCACCATTGTTAAAGAAATTAACTGTAAGGTAAGCATACATTTTTTCCCCATAAGATAGTGAGAGTCCACGAGACATCAATTTGGTATGTAGTAGATCAAGCGCTAGTGGGTACCCCTATAGCTCTCTTACACAAAGTCCCCTAGTGGACTTAGGTGAGTACAATTGTTAAGAATCAGGAGGTGAGCGCTAAAAGCATGAAGGGCTAGATAAGAGACGGTATAGATTTAAATCTCGTTAAAATGTTTTAATTACAATAATAACACAATACAAACACAATACAGTTCAATATAGTTAAAAACTTCATGGATCCATGGTGTACAAATAAACAATGATGCAAAAATGAATGTGCAATATGATATTTGAGGATGTCGCAACTTATGCCACTCCTTGGTACCACAATGCAATGGTGCAGTTGGGTATCGTGAGCACAGATATTACAAAAATAGAAACATTCAGTGTGAGAATGACTCTCTAAGAATACAGTGAAAAATAATTATATCTGTGGTTGTGTTTTCCCGTGTGTTAATGTGGCTAAACCTAATGTCCAAAATAGAAAGATAAAAAATGGTCCAATGTGTCCCAAAATAAAAGTGGGTGAAGTCCAAGAAAAATAAAAAAATTCAAAAATCCAAAAATACAGAAAAACATAATTTATGCTTACCTGATAAATTCCTTTCTTCTGTTGTGTGATCAGTCCACGGGTCATCATTACTTCTGGGATATAACTCCTCCCCAACAGGAAATGCAAGAGGATTCACCCAGCAGAGCTGCATATAGCTCCTCCCCTCTACGTCAGTCCCAGTCATTCGACCAAGAAACAACGAGAAAGGAGTAACCAAGGGTGAAGTGGTGACTGGAGTATAATTTAAAAGATATTTACCTGCCTTAAAACAGGGCGGGCCGTGGACTGATCACACAACAGAAGAAAGGAATTTATCAGGTAAGCATAAATTATGTTTTCTTCTGTTATGTGTGATCAGTCCACGGGTCATCATTACTTCTGGGATACCAATACCAAAGCAAAAGTACACGGATGACGGGAGGGATAGGCAGGCTCATTATACAGAAGGAACCACTGCCTGAAGAACCTTTCTCCCAAAAATAGCCTCCGAAGAAGCAAAAGTGTCAAATTTATAAAATTTGGAAAAAGTATGAAGCGAAGACCAAGTTGCAGCCTTGCAAATCTGTTCAACAGAGGCCTCATTCTTAAAGGCCCAAGTGGAAGCCACAGCTCTAGTGGAGTGAGCTGTAATTCTTTCAGGAGGCTGCTGTCCAGCAGTCTCATAGGCTAAACGTATTATGCTACGAAGCCAAAAAGAGAGAGAGGTAGCAGAAGCTTTTTGACCTCTCCTCTGTCCAGAGTAAACGACAAACAAGGAAGAAGTTTGGCGAAAATCTTTAGTTGCCTGCAAGTAGAACTTGAGGGCACGAACTACATCCAGATTGTGTAAAAGACGTTCCTTCTTTGAAGAAGGATTTGGACACAAGGATGGGACAACAATCTCTTGATTGATGTTCCTGTTAGTGACTACCTTAGGTAAGAACCCAGGTTTAGTACGCAGAACTACCTTGTCTGAGTGAAAAATCAGATAAGGGGAATCACAATGTAAGGCTGATAACTCAGAGACTCTTCGAGCCGAGGAAATAGCCATTAAAAACAGAACTTTCCAAGATAACATTTTTATATCAATGGAATGAAGGGGTTCAAACGGAACACCCTGTAAAACGTTAAGAACTAAGTTTAAACTCCATGGTGGAGCAACGGCTTTAAACACAGGCTTGATCCTAGCTAAAGCCTGACAAAAGGACTGGACGTCTGGATTTTCTGACAGACGTCTGTGTAACAAGATGGACAGAGCTGAAATCTGTCCCTTTAATGAACTAGCTGATAAACCCTTTTCTAAACCTTCTTGTAGAAAAGACAATATCCTAGCGATCCTAACCTTACTCCAGGAGTAACCTTTGGATTCGCACCAGTATAGGTATTTCCGCCATATTTTATGGTAAATCCTTCTGGTAACAGGCTTCCTAGCCTGAATCAGGGTATCAATAACCGACTCAGAAAAACCACGTTTTGATAAAATCAAGCGTTCAATTTCCAAGCAGTCAGCTTCAGAGAAGTTAGATTTTGATGTTTGAATGGACCCTGTATCAGAAGGTCCTGTCTTAGAGGTAGAGACCAAGGCGGACAGGATGACATGTCCACTAGATCTGCATACCAAGTCCTGCGTGGCCAAGCAGGTGCTATTAGAATTACTGATGCTCTCTCCTGTTTGATTTTGGCAATCAATCGAGGAAGCAGCGGGAAGGGTGGAAACACATAAGCCATCCTGAAGTTCCAAGGTGCTGTCAAAGCATCTATCAGAACTGCTCCCGGATCCCTGGATCTGGACCCGTAGCGAGGAAGTTTGGCGTTCTGGCGAGACGCCATGAGATCTATCTCTGGTTTGCCCCAACGTCGAAGTATTTGGGCAAAGACCTCCGGATGAAGTTCCCACTCCCCCGGATGAAGAGTCTGGCGACTCAAGAAATCCGCCTCCCAGTTCTCCACTCCCGGGATGTGGATTGCTGACAGGTGGCAAGAGTGAGACTCTGCCCAGCGAATTATCTTTGATACTTCCATCATTGCTAGGGAGCTTCTTGTCCCTCCCTGATGGTTGATGTAAGCTACAGTCGTGATGTTGTCCGACTGAAACCTGATGAACCCCCGAGTTGTTAACTGGGGCCAAGCCAGAAGGGCATTGAGAACTGCTCTCAATTCCAGAATGTTTATTGGAAGGAGACTCTCCTCCTGATTCCATAGTCCCTGAGCCTTCAGAGAATTCCAGACAGCGCCCCAACCTTGTAGGCTGGCGTCTGTTGTTACAATTGTCCAGTCTGGCCTGCTGAATGGCATTCCCCTGGACAGGTGTGGCCGATGAAGCCACCATAGAAGAGAATTTCTGGTCTCTTGATTCAGATTCAGAGTAGGGGACAAATCTGAGTAATCCCCATTCCACTGACTTAGCATGCATAGTTGCAGCGGTCTGAGGTGTAGGCGTGCAAAAGGTACTATGTCCATTGCCGCTACCATTAAGCCGATCACCTCCATGCATTGAGCTACTGACGGGTGTTGAATGGAATGAAGGACGCGGCATGCATTTTGAAGTTTTGTTAACCTGTCTTCTGTCAGGTAAATCTTCATTTCTACAGAATCTATAAGAGTCCCCAAGAATGGAACTCTTGTGAGAGGAAAGAGAGAACTCTTCTTTTCGTTCACTTTCCATCCATGCGACCTTAGAAATGCCAGAACTAACTCTGTATGAGACTTGGCAGTTTGAAAGCTTGAAGCTTGTATTAGAATGTCGTCTAGGTACGGAGCTACCGAAATCCCTCGCGGTCTTAGTACCGCTAGAAGGGCACCCAGAACCTTTGTGAAGATTCTTGGAGCCGTAGCCAATCCGAATGGAAGAGCTACAAACTGGTAGTGCCTGTCTAAGAAGGCAAACCTTAGATACCGGTGATGATCTTTGTGGATCGGTATGTGAAGGTAAGCATCCTTTAAATCCACTGTGGTCATGTACTGACCCTCTTGGATCATGGGTAAAATTGTCCGAATAGTTTCCATTTTGAACGATGGAACTCTTAGGAATTTGTTTAGAGTCTTTAAATCTAAGATTGGCCTGAAAGTTCCCTCTTTTTTGGGAACCACAAACAGGTTTGAGTAGAACCCTTGTCCTTGTTCCGACCACGGAACCGGATGGATCACTCCCATTGTTAACAGATCTTGTACGCAGCGTAGAAACGCTTCTTTCTTTATCTGGTTTGTTGACAACCTTGACAGATGAAATCTCCCTCTTGGGGGAGATAATTTGAAGTCTAGAAGGTATCCCTGAGATATGATCTCTAGTGCCCAGGGATCCTGAACATCTCTTGCCCAGGCCTGGGCGAAGAGAGAGAGTCTGCCCCCTACTAGATCCGGTCCCGGATCGGGGGCTCTCGGTTCATGCTGTCTTTGGGGCAGCAGCAGGTTTCCTGGCCTGCTTGCTTTTGTTCCAGGACTGGTTAGGCTTCCAGCCTTGCCTGTAACGAGCAACAGCTCCTTCCTGTTTTGGTGCAGTGGAGGTTGATGCTGCTCCTGTTTTGAAATTCCGAAAGGGACGAAAATTAGACTGTCTAGCCTTAGCTTTGGCCTTGTCTTGAGGTAGGGCGTGGCCCTTACCTCCCGTAATGTCAGCGATAATTTCTTTCAAACCGGGCCCGAATAAGGACTGCCCCTTGAAAGGTATATTAAGTAATTTGGACTTAGAAGTAACATCAGCTGACCAGGATTTTAGCCACAGTGCCCTGCGTGCCTGTATGGCGAATCCTGAGTTCTTAGCCGTAAGTTGGTTAAATGTACTACGGCCTCCGAAATGAAAGAATTAGCTAGTCTAAGGACTCTAAGCCTGTCCGTAATGTCGTCTAGCGTAGAGGAACTAAGGTTCTCTTCAAGCGACTCAATCCAAAATGCTGCCGCAGCCGTAATCGGCGCGATACATGCAAGGGGTTGTAATATAAAACCTTGTTGAACAAACATTTTCTTAAGGTAACCCTCTAATTTTTTATCCATTGGATCTGAGAAAGCACAGCTATCCTCCACCGGGATAGTGGTACGCTTAGCTAAAGTAGAAACTGCTCCCTCCACCTTGGGGACCGTTTGCCATAAGTCCCGAGTGGTGGCGTCTATTGGAAACATCTTTCTAAATATTGGAGGGGGTGAGAACGGCACACCGGGTCTATCCCACTCCTTAGTAACAATTTCAGTTAGTCTCTTAGGTATAGGAAAAACGTCAGTACTCGCCGGTACCGCAAAGTATTTATCCAACCTACACAGTTTCTCTGGTATTGCAACAGTGTTACAATCGTTGAGAGCTGCTAAGACCTCCCCTAGTAGTACACGGAGGTTCTCCAATTTAAATTTAAAATTTGAAATATCTGAGTCCAATCTGTTTGGATCAGAACCGTCACCCACAGAATGAAGCTCTCCGTCCTCATGCTCTGCGAGCTGTGACGCAGTATCAGACATGGCCCTAGCATTGTCAGCGCACTCTGTTCTCACCCCAGAGTGATCACGCTTGCCTCTTAGTTCAGGTAATTTAGACAAAACTTCAGTCATAACAGTAGCCATATCTTGTAATGTTATCTGTAATGGCCGCCCAGATGTACTAGGCGCCAAAATATCACGCACCTCCCGGGCGGGAGATGCAGGTACTGTCGCGTGAGGCGAGTTAGTCGGCATAACTCTCCCCTCGCTGTTTGGTGAAATTTGTTCACATTGTACAGATTGACTTTTATTTAAAGTAGCATCAATACAGTTAGTACATAAATTTCTATTGGGCTCCACCTTGGCATTGGAACAAATGACACAGATATCTTCCTCTGAGTCAGACATGTTTAACACACTAGCAAAAAACTTACAACTTGGTTATAATCTTTTTTAGCAAAAAACGTACTGTGCCTCAAAGAGGTACTAACGATTAAATGACAGTTGAAATAATGAACTGAAAAACAGTTATTGCATCAAATTTTAAAACAACACAACTTTTAGCAAAGGTTTGTTCCCATCAGTAAAAAACAACACTAATTAAATTTGTACATAAGAAAACAAAACAACGTTTTTTATACACAGTCACTATAAGAATTCTCACAGCTCTGCTGAGAGAATTTACCTCCCTTCAAAGAAGTTTGAAGACCCCTGAGATCTGTCAGAGATGAACCGGATCATGCAGGACATATAAAAGTAGCTGACTGGAATTTTTTGATGCGTAGCAAAGAGCGCCAAAAACGGCCCCTCCCTCTCCCACACAGCAGTGAAGAGAAACGAAACTGTCACAATTAAAGCAAAAAACTGCCAAGTGGAAAATAATGCCCAAACATTTATTCACACAGTACCTCAGCAATGTAAACGATTCTACATTCCAGCAAAAACGTTTAACATGAGAATAGTTATTAAAAGGATTAGTGACCTTAACACAGTAGTTCCGGTGAAATACCATCCCCAGAATACTGAAGTGTATACATACATGTCATTTTAACGGTATGGCAGGCTTTTCTCATCAATTCCATTCAGAAAATAAAAACTGCCACATACCTCAATGCAGATTCATCTGCCCGCTGTCCCCTGATCTGAAGCCTTTACCTCCCTCAGATGGTCGAGAACAGCAATATGATCTTAACGACTCCGGTTAAAATCATAGTAAAAAATCTCTGTCAGATTCTTCCTCAAACTCTGCCAGAGAAGTAATAACACGCTCCGGTGCTATTTTAAAATAACAAACTTTTGATTGAAGTCATAAAAACTAAGTATAATCACCATAGTCCTCTCACACATCCTATCTAGTCGTTGGGTGCAAGAGAATGACTGGGACTGACGTAGAGGGGAGGAGCTATATGCAGCTCTGCTGGGTGAATCCTCTTGCATTTCCTGTTGGGGAGGAGTTATATCCCAGAAGTAATGATGACCCGTGGACTGATCACACATAACAGAAGAAAAAATGCAATCCAAAAAAAGTACAATCCAAAAAATAATATATGTATCAAAAAATGTGGAAGTCAAAGTCAATAGCGAATAAACAAAAAAAATCTAAAAAATGGAAGAATAACTGAGAAAATGCTCTGTGTGTATGTTCTATGTACAGAACAATAAAAATCCAACAGTAAAAGTTATATAATAGTGTCTGATGGGGTGTCCAAGCTGGAATCTTGTTTCTTTAAAGGTCTAAAAATATATGTGAAGAGGTGTCCAAGTTGGAATCTTGAAAAAGTGACCAAAAAATGTCAAAGCAAGTACCAGTGATGTAAATATGTTTAAAATCCTCAATCTGTAAAAAACAAAAAATAACAATAGTGCAATAAGGTTTAAAACTCCTTTGAGATAATGAAATAGGGCTCATACTACTGGCACCCCCAACACCTGAGGATGAACAACAGATCTCAGATCCTACACCTAGCCGGACCAGCCCAGACAACGGCAGATCTGAAAGCAAGGGAACAGAAAGAAACCCCAAGACCGGCCCCCAAAAGGGCGGAAGAATGGACACAGCCACTTCAACCTAGAGACAATCGAGCAGGAGTTAGACCCAAGAAGATCTAGCAAAGCCACCCAACTAAGTCAATGCGGCGCCAGCAGCTCCCCAGATGGAAAGGAACAACTCAAAGAGCAGACCAATCCCCGAAACAGATAAAACATCTGTTCCAACCTCTCGAACACAGGAGAGGCCGCTAAAAAAAACAGAATTTATGTTTACCTGATAAATTTCTTTCTCCTACGGTGTATCCGGTCCACGGCTTCATCCTTACTTGTGGGATATTCTCAATCCCTACAGGAAGTGGCAAAGAGAGCACACAGCAGAGCTGTCCATATAGCTCCCCTCAGGCTCCGCCCCCCAGTCATTCGACCGACGGTTAGTAGAAAAAAGGAGAACCATAGGGTGCAGTGGTGACTGTAGTTTACAAAAAATAAATTTAAACCTGACCAAAATGCCAGGGCGGGCCGTGGACCGGATACACCGTAGGAGAAAGAAATTTATCAGGTAAACATAAATTCTGTTTTCTCCTACATTGGTGTATCCGGTCCACGGCTTCATCCTTACTTGTGGGAACCAATACCAAAGCTTTAGGACACGGATGAAGGGAGGGAACAAGTCAGGTAACCTAAACGGAAGGCACCACTGCTTGCAAAACCTTTCTCCCAAAAATAGCCTCTGAAGAAGCAAAAGTATCGAATTTGTAAAATTTGGCAAACGTGAAAAGTGAAGACCAAGTCGCTGCCTTACAAATCTGTTCAACAGAAGCCTCATTCTTGAAAGCCCATGTGGAAGCCACAGCTCTAGTAGAGTGAGCTGTAATTCGTTCAGGAGGCTGCCTTCCAGCAGTCTCATAAGCCAACCGGATGATGCTTTTCAGCCACATCAAGATTGTGTAACAGACGTTCCTTGTTAGAAACTGGATTAGGACACAGAGAAGGAACAACTATTTCCTGGTTGATATTCTTACTGGAAACCACTTTTAGAAGAAAACCAGATTTGGTACATAAAACGACCTTATTTGTATGAAACACCAGATAGGGTGAATTACACTGCAAAGCAGACAATTCAGTAACTCTTCTAGCAGAAGAAATAGCTACTAAAAACAAAACTTTCCAAGATAGTAACTTAATATCTATGGAATGTAGAGGTTCAAACGGAACCCCTTGAAGAACTGAAAGAACTAAATTTAGACTCCATTTAAAGAACTAGCTGACCGACCTATCTCCAATCCTTCTTGGAGAAAAGATAGTATCTTTGGAATCCTAATCTTACTCCATGAGTAACCCTTGGATTCGCACCAGCAAAGATATTTCCGCCATATCTTATGGCAAATTTTCCTGGTGACAGGCTTTCTAGCCTGGATCAGAGTATCTATAACTGATTCCGAAAACCCACGCTTACCTAGAACCAAGCGTTCAATCTCCAAGCAGTCAGTTGCAGAGAAACTAGGTTTGGATGTTCGAATGGACCTTGAATTAGAAGGTCCTGCCTCAAAGGCAGCTTCCATGGTGGAACCGATGACATATTCACCAGGTCTGCATACCAAGTCCTGCGTGGCCACGCAGGAGCTATCAGAATTACCGAAGCCTTCTCCTGTTTGATCCTGGCTACTAGCCGGGGGAGAAGGGGAAACGGTGGAAAGACATAAGCTAGATTGAACGACCAAGGCGCTACTAAGGCATCTACCAATGTCGCCTTGGGATCCCTGGACCTGGACCCGTAACGTGTAACTTTGGAGTTCTGACGTGACACCATCAGATCCAGATCTGGAATGCCCCATAGCTGGGTCAGCTGAGCAAACACCTCCGGGTGGAGTTCCCACTCCCCCGGATGGAAAGTCTGACGACTCAGATAATCCGCTTCCCAGTTGTCCACTCCTGGGATGTGAATTGCTGATAGATGGCAGGAGTGATCCTCTGCCTATTTGATGATCTTGGATACCTCCCTCATCGCCAGGGAACTCTTTGTTCCCCCCTGATGATTGATGTACGCTACAGTCGTCATGTTGTCCGACTGAAATCTGATGAATTTGGCCTCCGCTAGTTGAGGCCATGCCTGGAGCGCATTGAATATCGCTCTCAATTCCAAAATGTTTATCGGGAGAAGAGATTCTTCCCGAGACCATAGACCCTGAGCCTTCAGGGACTTCCAGACCGCGCCCCAGCCTAAGAGGCTGGCGTCGGTCGTGACAATGATCCACTCCGGTCTTCGGAAACTCATTCCCTGAGACAGGTGATCCTGAGACAACCACCAGAGGAGTGAGTCTCTGGTTTGCTGGTCCATCTGAATCTGGGGAGACAAATCTGCATAATCCCCATTCCATTGTTTGAGCATGCACAGTTGCAATGGTCTTAAATGAATTCGAGCAAAAGGAACCACGTCCATTGCCGCAACCATTAGTCCTATTACCTCCATGCACTGAGCTATGGAGGGTTGAGGAATGGATCGAAGAACTCAACAAGTGTTCAAAAGTTTTAATTTCCTGACCTCTGTCAGATAGATTTTCATTTCTACCGAGTCTATTATTGTTCCCAGGAAGGGAACCCTTGTGAACGGGGACAGAGAACTTTTTTCTATGTTCACCTTCCACCCATGAGACCTTAGAAAGGCTAGAACAATGTCCGTATGAGCCCTTGCTTTGTGAAAGGACGACGCCTGTATTAAAATGTCGTCTAGGTAAGGTGCTACTGCAATGCCCCTTGGCCTTAGCACCGCTAGAAGGGACCCGAGCACCTTTGTGAAAATTCTGGGAGCAGTGGCCAATCCGAAGGGAAGAGCCACGAACTGGTAATGCTTGTCCAGAAAGGCGAACCTCAGAAACTGATGGTG
Source organism: Bombina bombina (assembly GCF_027579735.1). Classification (NCBI taxonomy): domain Eukaryota; kingdom Metazoa; phylum Chordata; class Amphibia; order Anura; family Bombinatoridae; genus Bombina; species Bombina bombina. The sequence continues at coordinate 737,086,236 of NC_069501.1, read as the reverse complement.
ATCTTTGTGGATAGGAATATGCAGGTACGCATCCTTTAAGTCCACGGTAGTCATATATTGACCCTCCTGGATCATTGGTAAAATTGTCCGAATGGTTTCCATTTTGAATGATGGAACTCTGAGGAATTTGTTTAGGATCTTTAAATCCAGAATTGGCCTGAAAGTTCCTTCCTTTTTGGGAACTACAAACAGGTTTGAGTAAAATCCCAGTCCTTGTTCTGCTGTTGGAACTGGGTTTATCACTCCCATTTTTAAAAGGTCTTCTACGCAATGTAAGAATGCCTGTCTCTTTATTTGGTCTAAAGATAAGAGAGACATGTGGAACCTTCCCCTTGGAGGAAGGTCCTTGAATTCTAGAAGATACCCCTGAGAGACAATTTCTAGTGCCCAGGGGTCCGGAACATCTCTTGCCCAGGCCTGAGCAAAGAGAGAAAGTTTGCCCCCTACTAAATTCCGGTCCCGGATTGGGGGCTACCCCTTCATGCTGTCTTGGTAGTAGCAGCAGGCTTTTTGGCCTGTTTACCCTTGTTCCAGCCTTGCAATGGTTTCCATGCTGGTTTGGGCTGGGGTGCGTTACCCTCTTGCCTAGTGGCTGTAGAGGTAGAAGCCGGTCCGTTCCTGAAATTGCGAAAGGAACGAAAATTAGACTTATTTTTAGCTTTGAAAGGTCTATCCTGTGGAAGGGCATTGCCCTTTCCCCCAGTGATATCTGAAATAATTTCTTTCAACTCTGGCCCGAATAGGGTCTTACCCTTGAAAGGAATATTAAGCAATTTTGTTTTGGACGACACATCCGCCGACCACGATTTTAGCCAAAGCGCCCTACGCGCCACTATTGCGAAACCAGAATTTTTCGCCGCTAATTTAGCTAACTGAAAAGCGGCATCTGTAATTAAAGAATTAGCCAACTTTAGGGCGTGAATTCTATCCATGACTTTGTCATAAGAAGTCTCCTTCTGGAGCGAGTTTTCTAATTCCTCAAACCAAAAAGCAGCTGCAGTGGTTACAGGAATAATGCAAGAAATTGGTTGAAGAAGAAAACCTTGTTGAACAAAAATTTTCTTAAGTAAAGCTTCTAAATTTTTATCCATATGATCTTTGAAAGCGCAACTGTCTTCTATTGGTATAGTTGTGCGCTTAGCTAGCGTTGAAACTGCCCCCTCTACCTTAGGGACCGTCTGCCACGCGTCCCTTCTGGGGTCAACAATGGGGAACATTTTCTTAAATATAGGAGGGGGAACAAAAGGTACACCTGGCTTCTCCCACTCCTTATTCACTATATCCGCCACCCTCTTAGGTATCGGAAACGCATCAGTGTGTACTGGGACCTCTAAGAATTTATCCATTTTACACAATTTTTCTGGGACCACCAAAGGGTCACAATCATCAAGAGTAGCTAGGACCTCCTTAAGTAGAGCGCGGAGGTGTTCAAGCTTAAATTTAAATGCTATGGTATCAGGCTCTGCCTGCTTAGAAACTTTTCCTGTGTCAGAAATTTCTCCCTCAGACAGGCCCTCCCTCACCGCCAAGTCAGATTGATGTGAGGGCACTACAGATAAATTATCCTCTGCGTCTGCTTGCTCATTTTCTGTATTTAAAACTGAGCAATCACGCTTCCTAGGAAAAGCTGGCAGTTTGGATAAAAATGCTGCGAGAGAATTAAAAAAGCTGCTAACTGTTGCATGTAATAGCAATTGGCGCGCTAGATGTACTGGGCATCGCTTGCGCGGGCATAGCTGGTGTTGACACAGAAGGAGAGGATAGTGAGCTATCCTCACTACCTTCAGCTAAAGAATCATCTTGGGCTATATCTTTAAGCGTGATTGTACGGTCCTTAAGCTGTTTGGACGCTATGGCACACTTCACACATAAATTTAATGGGGGAACCACCTTGGCCTTTGAACATACAGAACATAGGTTATCTGAAGGGTCAGACATGTTTGACAGACTTAAACAGATCTTCAATGCAATAAAAATTATTTTTGACAAAAACGTTACTGTGTCTTTAAATAATAAAAGTGCACACTTTATTACTAAAACATCAAAAAACCATCAAATAAACATCCGATTTTAATGAAATTTTCACCACATTGTCTTAATGCTTTGAAATGATTGCACACAAATTTTCAGACCAATTAACCCCTTAATGCCCAAACCGGAGCTAATAACAGCAGTTAACCTGTTAAAAACACTACAGTACTATGCCACAGATTCCACTGTGGCCTTTACCTTCCTTAGGGATTATTTTAGTAGGAAATAAGCCTCTCTGGAGTCCCCACGTGAAGCTGCATGAACTGCCTAAGCAAAACAACTGTGCAATTGAGGCCTGAAAATGAGGCCTCCTCCCTCTTCATTCCAGAGTGGAGGGGCCTTTCTGACTAGAATAGGTGTCCAAATAAGTGCCAGGCGCAAAATAAAACCCCAAAAGTGTTTTAAAGTCTGGAAAAACACCTTATTTATAGTGAAAACATGCTAAAAAGCAATCGATTGAGCCCACAATAGTGTCAACCAGCATAGAGCCCTTAATATAAGCCATAATTTTATACAGAGTCTAAGAAAAATGGCTTACCTATCCCAGAGAGGATTGCTGACAGTCTTCTAGCATTACTAGGTCTTGTTAGAAAAATGACTGATCATACCTGAAGCAGTTAAGCCTGCAAACTGTTCCCCCCAACTGAAGTTCTCTGGTTTCAACAGTCCTGCGTGGGAACAGCAATGGATTTTAGTTACTGGTGCTAAAATCATATTCCTCTCGACAGAAATCTTCATCACTTTCTGCTGCAGAGTAAATAGTACAAGCCGGCACTATTTTAAAATAACAAACTCTTGATAGAAGAATAAAAAACTACAACTAAACACCACATACTCTTTACCACCCCCGTGGAGATGCTACTTGTTAGAGCGGCAAAGAGAGTGACTGGGGGGGGGCGGAGCCTGAGGGGAGCTATATGGACAGCTCTGCTGTGTGCTCTCTTTGCCACTTCCTGTAGGGATTGAGAATATCCCACAAGTAAGGATGAAGCCGTGGACCGGATACACCAATGTAGGAGAAAAGAACCACACCTCCGTAAGGAGAACAACGAGCCCCCTGAAGAGGAGAGCATCGATAAACACCTGCCCATAAGACAGGAATCCGTAGGAAGAACCGAGAGAACACAAGGCCACGTCACTGATGAACACAGAAAGAACCCCTTAAAACACCATCGTGCAAGCACACATACCAGGCGCAAGAGTGACAGCTGAGCAAACGCAAACCTCCCGCTTGCTAGACAGGAAAGCCCATCGAGGTCACATTAGTTGGCTGTCCCAAGGGAACCATATCATCCGGCACAAGACAAGCCCAAAGGAGCCCTGGCTCTCAGTAAATTTGGCCAAGTTGTAAAACAGAACAGCCAGATCAAGGGCTAAGCCCAAGTACCCTGGAAACTGGAATCCCCAGGCCAGTCCTAGGATCATAAGGTCCGGTAACATCCCAAAGCAGGATCCACAAAGAGAAACCGCCGAGTAAAACTGGAAGATCAGGACAAGAAGCCCGGGTCCCACAAATGTTTAGATTAAACAATCTTCCAAAAACATAAATCCCTCGTCTGATATATAAAAAAAAAAACAGACCTCCCAGGAAAAGATCCAGAATAACCCGGATAACAAGAGCAAGAAGCCCTTGCAAGTCCCGACCCAAAGGGAAGAGACCATCCCTTGCAGGAGCCCAACACTCCAAAGAGCCAAGGCCTCCAAGGCCATAAAAGGACAATAAAGCTAACAGGCGTCCAAGCAACATTAACATGATTGTGCTTGAGAAGCGCGGCTAATCCCCCTAAGGGACACAAGGCGTTGCACCCTTTATCAACCTCAAAGGGAGGAAAGGCTGAGTAGACCCCCGCCGGGGATAGAATAAGCAACCCTCGGATTGCTACAGTACAGAGTAGCCATAGAGCATTAGAATGCTGAGCTAGCTGTCTAGCTAGTCATGAGCTCCAGACACAAGGGGAACAGTGAAGACAAGTCACCCGAACAGAGCAAGAGCAAGCCTCCACCTCAGATTCGAAGTCAGAGGATAGTAAACATGGGTTTGGATGCCACCTGGATGGAAATACCCGAACCGTATGAGTGGAAAAACCAATAGGACCTCTTCTATCCCAAAAAGGAGATGCAGAGCATTCCCAACACTGGGAAAGGACCCCTAACTGGAGCCCAAAAATACCTCACTGTCTAATGTCCCGAAAAAGGAACAACAAACTCCCGAAGGGAATCCAAGTCCCCCGAAGGTGACCCAATCCACAAGGAGAAACGGACAAAGTCCAAGGTCTCAATAAAGAAAAGAACCACTAAAGGAACAAGTCCAAAAAGGACAATTCCCAGGGCCTCCTAAAGGCAACACCGCCCCAACTAGCGGAAAAAAGGCGCTAAACCCTCTAACCTTCCCACCACGTGGGAAGGAATACTCTAGGTTCCAAGGGTATCAGAAGCAACAGAGAGTGACACAGCAAAATTCACTGACCCAGTCACCAGAAACAATCCCAAGAGCCGCACTGACCCACAAGTCCTCTTGAGAATGCTTAGCTGAAACTTGTAAAACAAATAACAAGAAACATAAATAATAATGAGAGCACTAGGCACCCTAACCTGACCAGCAAGGTATAATAGGCGCCATATGTCTGTATAAGCTGCGATACAGAAGATCTGAACCCAAGCAGGACCAGCCTGCAACCAGGGTCATAACTGCCAAGCTGGCTAAATCCGCCCGCAGAGAGGGAGGAAGAAAAAACAGACAAACATGGGACTAACGTGTCCCGAACAACTTCCGTAGAAGCAAACAGCGAGTATCGATCCCAGAGAAAATTCCCGCAGGAAACATAGTATGACAAATAAAATTCATCCTAACTGGATAAAATAAAATGACAGGCAACCCGAGAGTTAACGCCCAAGAAGAACAGAAGATCCGCAGGCCAGCCTAACGGAAACCCTGTTCCTCCAACAAAACTGGGAAGGATCTCGATAACAAGACTTAAAGGAGATTACGTCATCCCCCCATGTCTAACGAGGTGAGCCATTCGAAGGAGGAGACTGATGAGTCCCATAGCGGAGAAGGATAGGGTCCCCAAACAGCTCAAAAACGCGTCTGAGTAGAGCACGAAGATGAGCCAGCATGTAATGAAAGGCACAACACTCAGGAACAGTTAAACCTGAAGGGACCTTCACATGCCCACATGTGGCCGAGAGAACTGGGGCAATTGGGCACAAGCACAATCGCAAATAAACATCTGGACTTTGTAGACGAGCAAGCGCCAAAAGCATGTAAAAGCGAAAACGTGCCACAACCTCCGGGGGAACAATCCACAAATCCAAATAACATAACCTGGGTTACCCGCATGTGTAGTAGTAGTAGTAGGGAACGGTAAGGGAAGTCGCCTCCCAGAGGACAGGGCCCCCCGAGGCGGATAACTCAGCAGTCCCTTGAATCCCCGAGCCCAAGGAACAAGGCGCTCTAGGACAGCCTAAAGAACATAACTGACTGACCTGAGTCAATGGGGACAATTCGCATTCGTTACAGGATGAAGAATCTGAATCAGAAAGTTGATCAATCACAACATCAGCATCCTCCATAACTGGATAAAAGACACCAAAAAATGGACTATATATAAAACAATTTAAACGGCACCATACACCCACAATGGCTGGGGCACTCACCACCTCCTATGAACCAGACACTAGCGGACTAGACGCCACACAGTCAGGAATGTGGAAATGGGAGACCAGAACGTAAACATGCCCGGTCACAAGGTGAACGGTACAGTCCAAAAAAAGCACGCCCAACCGTAAGGTCGAGTCACTTTGAAAGGCTGTTATGTTCCAAAAAGACACAAGCCAAGTTAACACTACACATAAGCAGATTGAATCACATAACAAACATGATTAAAAAAAAACCCTGTTCAATAATCCCCCTCAGGAGATATTAACCTTTGATTCCAAGATAATAAAGGAGTCCCACTGAGACCCTGTATTTTTCATGTGAGTTTGCAGGAACACATGAGTTACAGTACAATCATGAAGAAGTAAAATGAAACGATCTTACCGGAACAGGAACACAGCCCTCCAAGTGTGATGGATAGTAGCCTCGCCTCCGCCATGGACATGAGAAAAGAAATTAGGCATCTAAGCGAAGTTTGACAACGCCGATTGCTTGTGGAGTTGTTAAAATGAGTCAGGATGGTTTCGCAGAAAGACTCTTCCTGCATCTCTGGACTCTATCTTTCATCCAAGCCCTCACTGAGAGACTGACAGGATTACTTAAATCTCCCGTCCCACGTCGAAGAGTACTACCCTCCATAAGAGACAAAAACAAACTTCTGACACTTCTCTGCCAACCTCCTGGGATGAAAGGCAAAGAATGACTGGGGGATGAGGGAAGTGGGAGAAGTATTTAAGCCTTTGGCTGGGGTGTCTTTGCGTCCTCCTGGTGGCCAGGTTCTTATTTCCTAAAAGTAATGAATGCAGCTGTGGACTCTTTCCATTTATGAAGAAAAATGTTTACTTTCAGAGATCCAACATCTCCAATATAAATTTACATATTTAAAAAATTTTAATAAATTAAAGAATCACCAAAGTTATTATGTAACATAACAGATTCACAGATGCCTTAGGAAGTTATCAGAGCTATAAAGTTTTCCATAATCACAAATAAAGTGGAGTTTCTTATAGTAGCTAGTAATAACCTCTATGTTCCTTACTCCCATATCTAGCTCATGAATATTGGTGCCACATTGACATCTATTAAGGTTGCTCAGCTTCAATACCATAGCACCTTCATATCAGTCAGCATTTTCAAACAGTCCCCTGGTTTCTCTTAAACACTATGGAGACCAATGTAGGACATAGCAGTGAACAACACGTTTGAGCGGTTATTCTCTGCCTTCTGAAGCTTGAGATTTAGAATTAAAGGGATACTCCTAAACTAGCAAGAGAAAGAAGAAAAATTGATAATAGTAAAAAAAAAAAAAAGTAAATTAGAAAGTTGCTTAAAATTGCATTCTCTATCTGAATCACAAAAGCAAAATATTGGTTTTAGTATCCCTTTAAAGAAATGTGATAGATTGGTTGTAAAGGCAATGTATTATTGGTTTATTTAGATGTAGAGCGCATATAATCTTCAAACAAAATAGAAAAAAAGCAATGTGATCCACTTCTACCCCACCTATGCATGTACCATTTAAGGGCTTGGGAGTTAATGGAAGTATTTGAAGATGGGGGGGTGGGGGGTCGTGTCCGGGCAATGCCATTTGTGGATGCAAAGTTTAGAGCTGCTGAAGCATTAAAGATAATCTGCCGATTATCAAGAGTTTAAACTATCATCTGGGGATTTTACTATTATATGAAGCTTCTTGAAGTTTTGCTGATTCAAGTGATTCTACTCTTTAAGTCTTTATTGAATCCTGTTCCCGAGCCCGGACTGCAGAGGCCCCATGCGGGGGCCTGTGCGTAAAACATCGGCACCCCCCCCCCGGTACTCTGGGGTGAGTAGCTGGATTAGGGCTACTAACTGTACCAAGTGGGAGCATCTTTAAACTGGACTGTTTGCAAACTCTATTCAAATCATATTAGGGGCTATTTCTGGACTTTTAATAGAACACTTTACTATATTGGCAATATCTAATTTCACCAGCCACAATATCTTAATAGCTGTTCATACCGTGGTCGAGACAGAAGTTACTCAGCTGACTCCATCTATCTTCCTACCCTCCCTGGACTCGGAGACCGAGGTGTCTGTTGAGGCTCATCGGCAGACATCCTATTCTCTTTCTGTTCATTTTTCCGCTCCTAATTGCCACAGACATATACCACAGGAAAGCGACTTAAAGAATGCTCTACTGCTTCAGAGGTTCAGTGTGGGTTAATGCTGAGTCCTTGATCCCGGTAAAGAGTTTTTTTTGTCTACATGGACATATTCATTTTGCCTAGTCCAGGACTACTACTTAGTATATTGATTGCTATTTCAAAGCAAGATATTGTCTCTGGGGACATATATATATTATTATTATTATTATTATTATTATCGGTTATTTGTAGAGCGCCAACAGATTCCGCAGCGCTATTATATATATATATATATTACATAGTTGCAAGATCTTTTGTTTAGAGCTTATAATACTGTTATAGAGATATAATTTTATATATTGGAATACCCTTCATGCAGTTTCTGAGTTAAAATGACCATATGCTATTTATCTAGAATAGTTACTAGATTTTTATATGAATAAATGCAATGCTTATTTTTTATGTTTTAGAAAAACATTTGTCATTGATATCTTTGCTTCATATTAGCAACTACTTATTAGCTTATGCTAAGGTTCTATTATGAGAAATCTCAATTACAACTCGGCCATCTTGGTTCTTTATTAGCCTAGTAAAAACATTCTCTTTTTTATGGGTCTTTTTGCTATAATATGCCTATTTCTTATGCTAATTTATATATTAAAATTTATATGGTCTTATATTTCGCCTGTAATTATGAGTGGCTGCCCCGCTCTCAGTGGCCAGAACCAATGGAGTGCACCTAACTATTGATATATTTTGTATTATAGGAAATCTTAGATTAAAGATGTTTCGTATTAAACAAATATATGGCATAGCAAGTATATATCAATCTCATATCCACTTTAATCTCTAGTGGGATTATTTTTAGTACCTCAAATATTCCTGTTAACACAGAAATAGGGCTAATCTTTTCAACTCCACAGTTATACTGAGGTTTTAATTTTTATTTTCCTTGTATACTAAAAAAGATGATTGTCAGAAATTAAGATATTTAGTCACTGCACTGTTTTTCTACTTTTAGACATATAATAGAGTGTATTCTACAGTTTGCACATTTGTTGATCTTAGCCACTTGGTACATCCAGGTCCAAATTTGGTCCTTTTCGTAATAACTATACTTTTATAAAAAACAAAATTTATGCTTACCTGATAAATTTCTTTCTTTCCAGGCATGGAGAGCCCTTAACCTCATTCCAATTACTAGTGGGATATTCAACTCCTGGCCAGCAGGAGGAGGCAAAGAGCACCCCAGCAAAGTTGTTAAGTGTAAATTCCCTTACCCATAATGCCCAGTCATTCAGCCGAAGGAAAATGGAAAAAGAAGAAACACAAGGGTAAAAAAGGGGCCTGAGATTTACTAAAAAAAAACCTCCCGAATTATATTAAAAAAGAGTGCAGGATCGTGGACTCTCCATGCCTGGAAAGAAAAAAATTGATTAGGTAAGCATAAATTTTGTTTTCTTTCCTATGGCAACGTCATTCCAATTACTAGTAGAAACCAATAGCCAAGCTAGAGGACATGGAATGAAAAGGGAGGGAGAACAAGGCAGGAGGACCTAAACAGAAGGCACCACCGCTTGAAGAACCTTTCTCCCAAAAGAGGCCTCAGCCGAGGCAAAAGTATCAAATTTGGAAAACTTGGAAAAAACATAATTTATGTAAGAACTTACCTGATAAATTCATTTCTTTCATATTAGCAAGAGTCCATGAGCTAGTGACGTATGGGATATACATTCCTACCAGGAGGGGCAAAGTTTCCCAAACCTCAAAATGCCTACAAATACACCCCTCACCACACCCACAATTCAGTTTAACGAATAGCCAAGAAGTGGGGTGATAAGAAAAAAAGTGCGAAAGCATATAAAATAAGGAATTGGAATAATTGTGCTTTATACAAAATCATAACCACCACAAAAAAAGGGCGGGCCTCATGGACTCTTGCTAATATGAAAGAAATGAATTTATCAGGTAAGTTCTTACATAAATTATGTTTTCTTTCATGTAATTAGCAAGAGTCCATGAGCTAGTGACGTATGGGATAATGACTACCCAAGAAGTGGATCTTTCCACACAAGAGTCACTAGAGAGGGAGGGATAAAATAAAGACAGCCAAATCCTGCTGAAAATAATCCACACCCAAAATAAAGTTTAACGAAAAACATAAGCAGAAGATTCAAACTGAAACCGCTGCCTGAAGTACTTTTCTACCAAAAACTGCTTCAGAAGAAGAAAATACATCAAAATGGTAGAATTTAGTAAAAGTATGCAAAGAGGACCAAGTCGCTGCTTTGCAGATCTGGTCAACCGAAGCTTCATTCCTAAACGCCCAGGAAGTAGAAACTGACCTAGTAGAATGAGCTGTAATTCTCTGAGGCGGAGTTTTACCCGACTCAACATAGGCAAGATGAATTAAAGATTTCAACCAAGATGCCAAAGAAATGGCAGAAGCTTTCTGGCCTTTTCTAGAACCGGAAAAGATAACAAATAGACTAGAAGTCTTACGAAAAGATTTCGTAGCTTCAACATAATATTTCAAAACTCTAACAACATCCAAAGAATGCAACGATTTCTCCTTAGAATTCTTAGGATTAGGACATAATGAAGGAACCACAATTTCTCTACTAATGTTGTTGGAATTCACAACTTTAGGTAAAAATTCAAAAGAAGTTCGCAACACCGCCTTATCCTGATGAAAAATCAGAAAAGGAGACTCACAAGAAAGAGCAGATAATTCAGAAACTCTTCTGGCAGAAGAGATGGCCAAAAGGAACAAAACTTTCCAAGAAAGTAATTTAATGTCCAATGAATGCATAGGTTCAAACGGAGGAGCTTGAAGAGCTCCCAGAACCAAATTCAAACTCCAAGGAGGAGAAATTGACTTAATGACAGGTTTTATACGAACCAAAGCTTGTACAAAACAATGAATATCAGGAAGAATAGCAATCTTTCTGTGAAAAAGAACAGAAAGAGCAGAGATTTGTCCTTTCAAAGAACTTGCGGACAAACCCTTATCTAAACCATCCTGAAGGAACTGTAAAATTCTCGGTATTCTAAAAGAATGCCAGGAAAAATTATGAGAAAGACACCAAGAAATATAAGTCTTCCAGACTCTATAATATATCTCTCGAGATACAGATTTACGAGCCTGTAACATAGTATAAATCACAGAGTCAGAGAAACCTCTTTGACCAAGAATCAAGCGTTCAATCTCCATACCTTTAAATTTAAGGATTTCAGATCCTGATGGAAAAAAGGACCTTGTGACAGAAGGTCTGGTCTTAACGGAAGAGTCCACGGTTTGCAAGAGGCCATCCGGACAAGATCCGCATACCAAAACCTGTGAGGCCATGCCGGAGCTACCAGCAGAACAAACGAGCATTCCTTCAGAATCTTGGAGATTACTCTTGGAAGAAGAACTAGAGGCGGAAAGATATAGGCAGGATGATACTTCCAAGGAAGTGATAATGCATCCACTGCCTCCGCCTGAGGATCCCGGGATCTGGACAGATACCTGGGAAGTTTCTTGTTTAGATGGGACGCCATCAGATCTATTTCTGGAAGTTCCCACATTTGAACAATCTGAAGAAATACCTCTGGGTGAAGAGACCATTCGCCCGGATGCAACGTTTGGCGACTGAGATAATCCGCTTCCCAATTGTCTACACCTGGAATATGAACCGCAGAGATTAGACAGGAGCTGGATTCCGCCCAAACCAAAATTCGAGATACTTCTTTCATAGCCAGAGGACTGTGAGTCCCTCCTTGATGATTGATGTATGCCACAGTTGTGACATTGTCTGTCTGAAAACAAATGAACGATTCTCTCTTCAGAAGAGGCCAAAACTGAAGAGCTCTGAAAATTGCACGGAGTTCCAAAATATTGATCGGTAATCTCACCTCCTGAGATTCCCAAACTCCTTGTGCCGTCAGAGATCCCCACACAGCTCCCCAACCTGTGAGACTTGCATCTGTTGAAATTACAGTCCAGGTCGGAAGCACAAAAGAAGCCCCCTGAATTAAACGATGGTGATCTGTCCACCATGTTAGAGAGTGTCGAACAATCGGTTTTAAAGATATTAATTGAGATATCTTCGTGTAATCCTTGCACCATTGCTTCAGCATACAGAGCTGAAGAGGTCGCATGTGAAAACGAGCAAAGGGGATCGCGTCCGATGCAGCAGTCATAAGACCTAGAATTTCCATGCATAAGGCTACCGAAGGGAATGATTGTGACTGAAGGTTTCGACAAGCTGTAATCAATTTTAAACATCTCTTGTCTGTTAAAGACAGAGTCATGGACACTGAATCCATCTGGAAACCCAGAAAGGTTACCTTTGTCTGAGGAATCAAAGAACTTTTTGGTAAATTGATCCTCCAACCATGATCTTGAAGAAACAACACAAGTCGATTCGTATGAGATTCTGCTAAATGTAAAGACTGAGCAAGTACCAAGATATCGTCCAAATAAGGAAATACCACAATACCCTGTTCTCTGATTACAGACAGCAGGGCACCGAGAACCTTTGTAAAAATTCTTGGAGCTGTAGCTAGGCCAAACGGCAGAGCCACAAACTGGTAATGCTTGTCTAGGAAAGAGAATCTCAGAAACTGATAGTGATCTGGATGAATCGGAATATGCAGATATGCATCCTGTAAATCTATTGTGGACATATAATTCCCTTGCTGAACAAAAGGTAAGATAGTCCTTACAGTTACCATCTTGAACGTTGGTATCCTTACATAACGATTCAATATTTTTAGATCCAGAACTGGTCTGAAGGAATTCTCCTTCTTTGGTACAATGAAGAGATTTGAATAAAACCCCATCCCCTGTTCCGGAACTGGAACTGGCATAATTACTCCAGTCAACTCTAGATCTGAAACACATTTCAGAAATGCTTGAGCTTTTACTGGATTTGCTGGGACACGGGAAAGAAAAAATCTCTTTGCAGGAGGTCTCAACTTGAAACCAATTCTGTACCCTTCTGAAACAATGCTCTGAATCCAAAGATTGTGAACAGAATTGATCCAAATTTCCTTGAAAAAACGTAACCTGCCCCCTACCAGCTGAGCTGGAATGAGGGCCGCACCTTCATGTGGACTTAGAAGCAGGCTTTGCCTTTCTAGCTGGCTTGGATTTATTCCAGACTGGAGATGGTCTCCAAACTGAAACTGCTCCTGAGGATGAAGGATCAGGCTTTTGTTCTTTGTTGAAACGAAAGGAACGAAAACGATTATTAGCCCTGTTTTTACCTTTAGATTTTTTATCCTGTGGTAAAAAAGTTCCTTTCCCACCAGTAACAGTTGAAATAATGGAATCCAACTGAGAACCAAATAATTTGTTACCCTGGAAAGAAATGGAAAGTAAAGTTGATTTAGAAGCCATATCAGCATTCCAAGTTTTAAGCCATAAAGCTCTTCTAGCTAAAATAGCTAGAGACATAAACCTGACATCAACTCTGATAATATCAAAAATGGCATCACAGATAAAATTATTAGCATGCTGAAGAAGAATAATAATATCATGAGAATCACGATGTGTTACTTGTTGCGCTAAAGTTTCCAACCAAAAAGTTGAAGCTGCAGCAACATCAGCCAAAGATATAGCAGGTCTAAGAAGATTACCTGAACACAGATAAGCTTTTCTTAGAAAGGACTCCATTTTCCTATCTAGAGGATCCTTAAACGAAGTACCATCTGACGTAGGAATAGTAGTACGTTTAGCAAGGGTAGAAATAGCCCCATCAACTTTAGGGATCTTGTCCCAAAATTCTAATCTGTCAGGCGGCACAGGATATAATTGCTTAAAACGTTTAGAAGGAGTAAATGAATTACCCAAATTATCCCATTCTCTGGAAATTACTGCAGAAATAGCATCAGGGACAGGAAAAACTTCTGGAATAACTACAGGAGTTTTAAAAACCTTATTTAAACGTTTAGATTTAGTATCAAGAGGACCAGAATCCTCTATTTCTAAAGCAATTAGGACTTCTTTAAGCAAAGAACGAATAAATTCCATTTTAAATAAATATGAAGATTTATCAGCATCAACCTCTGAGACAGAATCCTCTGAACCAGAGGAATCATCAGAATCAGAATGATGATGTTCAGTTAAAAATTCATCTGTAGGGAGAGAAGTTTTAAAAGATTTTTTATGTTTACTAGAAGGAGAAATAACAGACATAGCCTTCTTTATGGATTCAGAAACAAAATCTCTTATATTATCAGGAACATTCTGCACCTTAGATGTTGAAGGAACTGCAACAGGCAATGGTACTTTACTAAAGGAAATATTATCTGCTTTAACAAGTTTGTCATGACAATCAATACAAACAACAGCTGGAGAAATAGCTACCAAAAGTTTACAGCAGATACACTTAGCTTTGGTAGATTCAGCACTTGACAGCGATTTTCCTGTAGTATCTTCTGACTCAGATGCAACGTGAGACATCTTGCAATATGTAAGAGAAAAAACAACATATATATAAAGCAAAATTGATCAAATTCCTTAAATGACAGTTTCAGGAATGGGAAAAAATGCCAAAGAACAAGCTTCTAGCAACCAGAAGCAATAAAAAATGAGACTTAAATAATGTGGAGACAAGAGTGACGCCCATATTTTTTCGCGCCAAATAAGACGCCCACATTATTTGGCGCCTAAATGCTTTTTGGCGCCAAAAATGACGCCACATCCGGAACGCCGACATTTTTGGCGCAAAATAACGTCAAAAAGTGACGCAACTTCCGGCGACACGTATGACGCCGGAAACGGAAATAGAATTTTTGCGCCAAAAAAGTCCGCGCCAAGAATGACGCAATAAAATGAAGCATTTTCAGCCCCCGCGAGCCTAACAGCCCACAGGGAAAAAGTCAAATTTTAAGGTAAGAAAAATGTTAAATTAAAATGCATTATCCCAAATATGAAACTGACTGTCTGAAAAATAAGGAAAGTTGAACATTCTGAGTCAAGGCAAATAAATGTTTGAATACATATATTTAGAACTTTATAAACAAAGTGCCCAACCATAGCTAGGAGTGTCACAAAAAATAAGATTTACTTACCCCAGGACACTCATCTACATATAGTAGATAGCCAAACCAGTACTGAAACGAGAATCAGCAGAGGTAATGGTATATATAAGAGTATATCGTCGATCTGAAAAGGGAGGTAAGAGATGAATCTCTACGACCGATAACAGAGAACCTATGAAATAGACCCCTTAGAAGGAGATCACTGCATTCAAATAGGCAATACTCCTCACATCCCTCTGACATTCACTGCACGCTGAGAGGAAAACCGGGCTCCAACTTGCTGCGGAGCGCATATCAACGTAGAATCTAGCACAAACTTACTTCACCACCTCCATCGGAGGCAAAGTTTGTAAAACTGAATTGTGGGTGTGGTGAGGGGTGTATTTGTAGGCATTTTGAGGTTTGGGAAACTTTGCCCCTCCTGGTAGGAATGTATATCCCATACGTCACTAGCTCATGGACTCTTGCTAATTACATGAAAGAAAGTATGCAGAGAGGACCATGTAGCCGCCTTGCAAATCTGATCCACAGAAGCTTCATTTTTGAAAGCCCAAGATGAGGAGACAGCCCTAGTGGAATGAGCCGTAATTCTCTCAGGAGGCTGCTATCTAGCAGTCTCATAAGCAAAACTAATCACACTTCTTAACCAGAGGGAAAGAGTTGTAGAAGTGGCCTTCTGACCATTACGCTTTCCAGAGAAGACAACAAACAGGGCAGAAGATTGCCGAAAATCCTTAGTAGCTTGTAAGTAAAATTTTAGAGCACGCACAACATCCAAGTTATGCAAAAGACGTTCCTTATGAGAAGAAGAATTAGTACAGAAATAAGGGACAACAATTTCCTGATTAATGTTTCCATCCGACACCAATTTAGGGAGAAACCTCAATTTAGTACGAAAGACCGCCTTATCTGCATGAAAACTAAAGTTACGCAGAATCACATTGCAGAACTGAAAGCTCAGGAACTCTGCGAGCGGAAGAAGTAGCAAGGAGAAACAAAACCTTCCATAATTACAATTTTATATAAAAAAAAAAGTGCATCAGCTCAAACGTAGCCTGCTGCAAAACTTTAAGAACTAGGTTAAGGCTCCAAGGAGGAGCAACAGGTTTAAACACAGGCCTGATTCTGACCAAGGCTTGAACAACTGGTAATTCTGCCAGACGTTTGTGCAAAAGGATAGACAGAGCAGAAATCTGACCCTTCAGAGTACTGACTGACAAACCCTTTTCCAGGCCATCCTGAAGAAAAGATAAAATTTGTGGAATCCTCACCCGACTCCAAGAAAAACCTTTAGCTTCACACCAAAAAAGTATTTAAACCATATCTTATGGTAAATTTTACGAGTAACATGTTTACGAACCTGTAGCATAGTACCAATGACTGCCTCCAAAAAAACGTGTCTAAACAGGACTAGGCGTTCAATCTCCAAGCAGTCAGCTTCAGAGAATTTAGATTTGGATGGGGGAATGGAACCTGAATGAGAAGGTCCTTCCTCAGAGGTAACCTCCAAAGTGGAAGAGATGAGATCTTCACCAGATCTGCAAACTAGATCCTGCGAGGCCAGGGAGGAGCTATTATGATCACAGATGCTCTCTCCTGCTTGATACGAGCAATGACTCGTGGAAGGTGAGCAAACGAAGGAAACAGGTATGCTAGACCGAAAGCCCACGGAACCGCCAGGGCATCTATGAGGGCGGCCTGAGGATCTCTTGACCTTGAACCGTACTTTGGAAGATTGGCGTTCTGATGAGACGCCATCAGATCCTACTCCGGAACCCCCCACATGAAGGTTATTCTGGAGAACACTTCCGGATGGAGAGCCCACTCCCAGGAATAAAAAGTCTGCCTGCTCAGAAAATTTGTCTCCCAATTGTCCACTCCTGGAATGTGGATGGCAGATAGAAGACAATCGTGAGCTTCTGCCCACTGCAATTCCTCCCTGGTGGTTGATGTAAGCCACTGAGGTGATGTCCGACTGGAATCTGATAAACCGGACTAAAGATAATTGAGGTCAAGCTGTCAAGGCATTAAAGTTTGCTCTCAACTCTAAGATGTTTATGGGAAGAGAAGTCTCTTCCCGAGACCACTGGCTCTGAGCTTTCAGAGAACCCCAAACTGCTCCCCAGCCTGACAAGCTGGCATCCATAGTCACAATCACCCAGGAAGGTCTCAGGAAGCAAGTGCCCGAGACAGATTTTCCTGAGAAATCCACCACGAGAGTCTCTAGTTAGGGGGTCCAGATTTATCCTCTGCGATAAATCTGAATGGTCTCCGTTCCATTGACGGAGCATGCAAAGCTGCAGCAGTCGCAGATAGAACTGAGCAAAAGGAATGATGTCCATGGAAGTCACCATTAGACCAATCACCTCCATGCATTGAGCCATTGATGGACAAAAGGCAGACTGGAGAGAAAGGCAAGAAGCAAGAAGTTTGGATTTTCTGACGTCTGTCAGGAAAATCTTCATGGACAGAGAATCTATGATTGTCCCTAGGAAAATCACTTTTGTAGTTGGAACTAGAGAACTCTTCTCTAGATTCACTTTCCACCTGTGTGAATATAGAAAAGACAATATCTTTGTATGAGATTTTACTAGTTGAAAAGATGACGCCTCGTCTAGATAAGGCGCCACCACAATTCCCTGGGATCTGATCACTGCCAATAGAGCTCCCAGAACCTTTGTGAATACTCTGGGAGCTGTGGCAAGACCAAACTGAAGTGCAATAAACTGGAAATGCTTTTCCACAAAGGAAACCTTAGAAACTGGTAATAATCCCTGTGATGTCATGAACTGACTTTCCTGAACCAATGGAAGAATGGAACGAATATAGTTTCCATCTTGAAGGACGGAACCCTGAGGAATTTGTTGAGACACTTTAGATCTAGGATGTGGCAAAAAGTTCCCTCCCTTTTGAAAACCACAAATAGATTTGAATAGAATCCCTGTTCCTCTAGAGGGACTGGTATGATAACTCGCTGGGAGGATAGGTCCTTAACACAATTTAAGAAGGCCTCCCTCTTTACCCGGTTTGAGGATAGTCTTGACAGGAGAAATATGCCCCTTGGAAGGCAAGACTGGAATCCTATCATGTAACCCTGGGATACTATGTCCACAGCCCATGGATGTGGGACATCGCGTATCCAAGCCTGTCGAAAAAGAGAAAGTCTGCCCCCCACCTGATCCAAAATTGGACCGGGGGCAGACCCTTCATGCTGATTTAGAGTTAGCGGAAGGCTTTTTGTTTTGTTTTCCCTTGTTCCAGGGCTGGCTGGTTTTCCAAGTGGACCTGGATTGGGTTGGTGAGGAAGAGTGGGACTTCTGTCCCGTAAAGTTACGAAAGGAACAAAAATTAGAAGTCTGATGACCCTTAGGTTTCTTCTTCTTTTTTTCTGAGGTAGAAAAGATCCCTTTCCACCCGTAATCTCTGAAAAGATCTCTGCCAGACCAGGTCTAAACAAAGTTTTACCCTTATAAGGCAAAGCCAAAAGTTGGCCTTTGAAGAAACATTAGCTGACCAAGATTTTAACCACAGAGCTCTGCGAGCTAGAACAGTGAAGCTAGACATCTTAGCTCCTAGTCTAATTACCTGCATGTTGGCAACACAGATAAAGGTATTGGCCAGTTTAAGAGCCTTGATCCTGTCTTGGATCTCCTCTACTGTAGTCTCTTCTGAAATTAGATCAGACAGGGCATAGCACCAATAGATGCTGCTTCCGCAACCGTGGCAATACTCGCCGCAGGTTGCCACTGTAAACCCTTATGGACATACATCTTTTTTAAATAAGCCTCCAGCTTTTTATCCATTATATCCTAAAAAGAACAACTATCCTCTATAGAAATAGTAGTTCTCTTAGCTAGAGTAGAGATAGCTCCTTCAACCCTAGGTACGGTGCGCCATGAGTCTCGAATAGAGTCAGCAACAGGAAACATTTTTTTTTTTTTTTTTTTAAAAACAAACAAATTATGCTTACCTGATCATTTTCTTTTCTTCTGACGGGAAGAGTCCACAGCTGCATTCATTACTTTTGGGAAATACAGAAGCTGGCCACCAGGAGGAGGCAAAGACACCCCAGCCAAAGGTTTAAATACTTCCCCTACTTCCCTCATTCCCCAGTCATTCTGCCGAGGGAACAGTAGGAGAAATAGAGTGAAAAAAGGTGCCAGAAGAACAAAAAATTGCTGCTGCCTCATAAACAAAACATAGGCAGGAGCGGTGGACTCTTCTCATCAGAAGAAAAGAAAATTATCAGGTAAGCATAATTTATGTTTTTCTTCTTAAAACGGGAAGAGTCCAAAGTTGCATTCATTACTTTTGGAAAAACAATACCCAAGCTAGAGGACACTGAATGCAAACAACGGGTGGGTACAAAAATGCGGCCCCTTCGAAAGGCACCACAGCCTGAAATTACCCGACACCCTATAAAAATATAAACGACACGGGTAAAAACCCGAAGCCCAGGTATCTGCATATAAGTTACACCACCAGCAAAGCAGAGCTAGAGACCACTCAGACCCAGAGTCTGTCGAGCACAAGCAGCCTTCGTGGCTTTCGACTCCCATAAAGAGTACCCAGTCAAAAGACAAGGACTGCTACCTGCCCCCAAAAGGGAGAACAGATTCCCAGAAGAAATCCAAAGGATCAATCCACACGGCTCAACAAACATAGAACAACCCACCGGTGTCTTACGATAGTAGCGCCCAGGGAGACGAACTCCCTAGAAACACAAGGGCCTGATAAAAAAATCCATACTCAGGGAAAAACGTACCAAAGAGGACTCAAGGACAGCTTCATATCCCTGACACAGTACCATACCATAAGGTACCCTGGAAAAACATGAGTTCCCTGCTGCCTCGTATCAAATCGAAACCTGCAAGCTAAGCAAGCATAGACAGCAGAAATAGGATAACCTTCCCAGCAGTTAACAAAGAGTTCTCCAAGAGAACACCAACCGTCTGAACAGGAACTCTCAATGACCAGCTTCCAGGTAGGAAGCTGACTCAGCCATCGTGGAACCCAAACCACCGAATGGCGTTTTAAAGCCTGCTAGCACACATTCTAGGTGCAAATAGCTGTAGCTGGTTTCAAACTGCAAACCTTCCAAAAACTCCCCAACCTTCCCTCCAGGGTAATGGTCCCAGCCCAAAGGCTAATCAAAGACCAAAGACCAAAGTCCCAGACCTCTGGAAGAAAAAAGGATGGATCTACGAGGAGCCAAGTCCCTGAGTAGAACTCTGACTGCTACTACAAACAGCATGCTACCGTGAGTCAGGCCAGACTTTGTGCTCGGGTACCCCTACTCTGCTGTCTTCCCTAAGAGAAACACTTCCCAAGGGAAGAGGGCTCTCAGACCCCCAACATCTAAACATCAGAATACCACATTTAACAGGAGCCCATCAAGGTTCAAACCCCCAGCCTCCTGCTGCAGGAACGGTGGAACCAGTTACTACTCCACATCTCCCTTTCCAGGATTCTGAAAACGCAAAAAGGGAAAAACCCTTACAAGGCAAGAAAACAAGGATCCACAGGTCGCCACAGATACTAAGGTAACTCAGAACCAGGAGAACCCACCCCCCACTCTAGGAGAGAAGGGGACTAAAGCAAGGGAAACCACCCTACCATAGTGGTGAGCCACCTCGGCCATATCGCCAACCCAGTTCAAAGACACCTGAAGTCTACAAGGAACATCATATGCGCCAGAAGACCAGTAGGGACCTGTAAGAGAGACCTAGAACCAAAGCCACAGGCAGATAGGCATCTTTCATGAGAAACAGAGCCCCGCCCCCTCAGAGAGGCATGCGGGACCACAAACACCTAAGGTGAGACCGAAGCATCCACACCCAATCCAGGTAGAGAGATGGTCCTAGGTTAGAGTCCTCGTAAAATGGAATCGATCAAAAGATCTAACTTCCTGAGGAACTGTAAGCTGCCTCCCATGATTAGGAGCGCACCATCTAAACTCCGTAGACTTGGCGATCTAGCAACAGCCTCAAATCCAAAAGTCTGAAAGAACTCCTGAACAGTTTAAGATTCGGTACCCAGTGCTCCTGGATCACCAGGAATAATCTCGTAGACAAGTGTAACCACGTGTTACACACGCTGGCAAGGTAACAACCAATACCAGATGGTGAATGTCACCCTGGACCTTGCTTGCCATCCCAGTGAGATAGACGTAAATCACCCTCCATGAAGCCCCTAACGGAGCATTGAGGATAAATGGTCAACTACCTGACCCCAGAAGGGCGACCGACTATAACTGACCTCGGCTCTTCACTGTTAAGCCCCAAGGCTAGATTTGCAATAAGGACGCAGATAACACCCGAACATCAAAGACCATGGTCAGACCAAGGGTATTATGTGGAAGAGACAATAGCCAGAGATCCTTGAAGGATAGAACGTCCAAAAAAAAACTTTAACAAGGTAAAAGCTGGAAGCCTCACAGCTCCCCACAGAAGGCAGGGAAACCCCTGCACTACACCTCTTAGAGTAACGCAACTCTGAGCAAAGGAAGAAGGACATGCCCGTGCTTCCAGACTCAATGACCCACCCAAGGCGGGAAAGAAGGAGACTCTGTCACCGCAAAAAATCATTTATGAGGCTAAAGATTCAGCATCCGGAAGAACCTCAAGTGAAGACACATATAATTTACCATTCGGAACACTAGACCACATAGGTCACTCACATCTCCCAACTCCAAAGGAATGGAAACTACAGTTCTGAGTCCCCAGGGACCTGAAAGAACCATTATGACGTCTGAAAAAACAGATCCGTAAACCAGGCGAGTAGCCAGAAAAAGTCAACCTTAGATCGACACTCACAACCCTCCAAGCAGAGGGGTTGTATCTACACATTAGGCCTCATACTTTGAAATAGGATCCCAGCCCGGAGTACATATCAATAGGCCAAGTGACATTCAGAATCCGACAGCGATAAATCAGCACCACAAGGGTGGCATGAACCCAGGTAACAGCAAAAAAGTGTCCGACCAGTACCTGCCTGGTATAAGGACACTCCAGAACTGTCCAAGGTCCAAGAAAATTCGACCTGAAGGATCGATAAATGAACTTAGAAAACATAATTCTATTATTCAAAAAGTGCGCAATCTCTGTGGAAGTGCCCACGCGACCACAAAATCGCAAGTATCGGTTCCTGATAAGAACGTTTTCAACAACAGAAATCTAACAGACATGAGCTTAAGAAAAACAAAATAAAAGGAAGGCAGGACCCATCAGGTGAACGCCCAAGGTGAATGAGAACGCCAACGGGACCAGCCGATCAGAGGCCCCATTTACCTAAGCTCAGAACTGGAACCGAAACACAAAGGAAAAATAAAATGGAGACGTTAAGGAGATTGGCTTCATCCCCAACGTCGCATCCAGTTTGCCATTTATCGCCTCAGATCCCTCGGCCCACTAGGACTTGGATACTCTAACATCGTCAAAACGTGCCTTAAAGGGAAAGTCAAGTCCAAAAAAACTTTCATGATTCAGATAGGGCATGCAATTTTAAACAACTTTCCAATTTACTTTTATCATCAATTTTGCTTTGTTCTCTTTTTATTCTTAGTTGAAAGCTAAACCTAGGAGGTTCATATGCTAATTTCTAAGACCTTGAAGGCCGCCTCTAATCTAAATGCATTTTGATAGTTTTTCACCACTAGAGTGCATTAGCTCATGTGTTTCATATAGATAACATTAAACTCATGCTCGTGAATTTACCATGGAGACAGCTCTGATTGGGCTAAAATGCAAGTCTATCAAAAGAACTGAAATAAGGGGGCAGTCTGCTGAGGCTTAGATACAAGGTAATTACAGAGGTAAAACGTGTATAATTATAACTGTGTTGGTTATGCACAACTGGGGAATTGGTAATTAAGGAATTATCTATCTTTTAAAACAACAAAAATTCTGGTGTTGACTGTCCCTTTAAAAGAACACAAAGGCATGCCAGCCTATAACAGAAGGCAAAGTCATTCCTCATCAGATCAACAAAAAACCGGGACCCTGAGATTGGGGCCCCTGAAGCCTCAGGGGCCAACGCTTCCCAAGGAGGCCGAACTGAATAAGGCGATCCCACGCCCGACGGGCCTTGGTTAACAGAACACGTATCTTAGAAATATTTCACTTGGAAGATATAAATGAGTCAGCTCCATAGAAATGGCCATGCGGAACCGTGCCGTAACCTCTGGAGGAAACAAGCCACCTTCAGGAGAAAGAGTAAAGGCCATAGGGACACCTGCTTGCGTAGCCAAGAAAGGGTCTGGGGCACGCGCCTGAAGGGACATGGAAACCTCAAAGGCGGATGGCTCAATGCACTCTAAGCTCCCTGATTCGGGAGAAGAGAGTACTCTAGAACGGCATTTGGAACATAACTGATGGGCATTGATTACCCGGGCCAAATTCATAACAAGATGCATTCTCCGTATCGGAGACATCCATGTCTAACTTATCAGAATCCTCCATAATCTTGGGATTCCAAAAATGACAAAAACTAACTGGCGCCCTTTTTACACCCCAATGGCTGGGGCATTCACCACCTCCTGTGAACCACAAGCTAGACTCTCTCTGTCGCACACAGTCAGCATACGGAAGTGAGAAACAACGTAACCGCACCCATCATAAGGTGCACCGTGCCAGTCACAAAAAACAGAATTTATGCTTACCTGATAAATTACTTTCTCTTACGGTGTATCCAGTCCACGGTTTCATCCTTACTTGTGGGATATTCTCAATCCCTACAGGAAGTGGCAAAGAGAGCACACAGCAAAGCTGTCCATATAGCTCCCCTCAGGCTCCGCCCCCCCCAGTCATTCAACCGACGGTTAGGAGAAAAAGGAGAACCATAGGGTGCAGTGGTGACTGTAGTTATTTTAAAAATTAAATTTGAACCTGACCGAATTGTCAGGGCGGGCCGTGGACTGGATACACCGTAAGAGAAAGTAATTTATCAGGTAAGCATAAATTCTGTTTTCTCTTACTTGGTGTATCCAGTCCACTGTTTCATCCTTACTTGTGGGATACCAATACCAAAGCTTTAGGACACGGATGAAGGGAGGGAACAAGTCAGGTAACCTAAACGGAAGGCACCACTGCTTGCAAAACCTTTCTCCCAAAAATAGCCTCCGAAGAAGCAAAAGTATCGAATTTGTAAAATTTGGCGAATGTATGCAGTGAAGACCAAGTCGCTGCCTTACAAATCTGTTCAACAGAAGCCTCATTCTTGAAAGCCCATGTGGAAGCCACAGCTCTGGTGGAATGAGCTGTAATTCGTTCAGGAGGCTGCTGTCCAGCAGTCTCATAAGCCAATCGGATGATGCTTTTCAGCCAGAAGGAAAGAGAGGTAGCAGTCGCTTTCTGACCTCTCCTCTTACCAGAATAGACAACAAACAAGGATGATGTTTGTCTGAAATCTTTAGTTGCTTTTAAATAGAATTTCAAAGCACGAACCACGTCAAGATTGTGTAAAAGTCGTTCCTTCTTAGAAACTGGATTAGGACACAGAGAAGGAACAATGATTTCCTGGTTAATATTCTTATTAGAAACCACTTTTGGAAGGAAACCAGGTTTGGTACGCAAAACAACCTTATCTGCATGGAACACCAGATAGGGTGAATTACACTGCAAAGCAGACAATTCAGAAACTCTTCGAGCAGAAGAAATGGCTACTAAAAACAAAACTTTCCAAGATAATAACTTAATATCTATGGAATGCAAAGGTTCAAACGGAACCCCTTGAAGAACTGAAAGAACTAAATTTAGACTCCATGGAGGAGCCACAGGCTTGTAAACAGGCTTGATTCTAACTAGGGCCTGTGCAAACACCTGAACGTCTGGTACAGCTGCCAGACGCTTATGTAACAGGATAGACAGAGCAGATATCTGTCCCTTTAAGGAACTAGCTGACAGACCTTTCTCCAATCCTTCTTGGAGAAAAGACAATATCCTTGGAATCCTAACCTTACTCCACGAGTAACCCTTGGATTCACACCAACAAAGATATTTTCGCCATATCTTATGGTAAATTTTCCTGGTGACAGGCTTTCTGGCCTGTATCAGAGTATCTATAACTGATTCAGAGAAACCACGCTTAGCTAGGATTAAGCGTTCAATCTCCAAGCAGTCAGTTGCAGAGAAACTAGATTTGGATGCTTGAAAGGACCTTGAATTAGAAGATCCTGCCTCGATGGCAGTTTCCATGGTGGGACCGATGACATGTCCACTAGGTCTGCATACCAAGTCCTGCGTGGCCACGCAGGTGCTATCAAAATTACCGAAGCCTTCTCCTGTTTGATTCTGGCTACTAGCCAAGGGAGAAGAGGAAACGGTGGAAAGACATAAGCTAGACTGAATGACCAAGGCGCTATTAATGCATCTATCAATGCCGCCTTGGAATCCCTGGATCTGGATCCGTAAAGGGGAAGTTTGGTGTTCTGACGGGACGCCATCAGATCCAATTCTGGAATGCCCCATAGCTGGGTCAGCTGAGCAAAAACCTCTGGGTGGAGTTCCCACTCCCCCGGATGGAAAGTCTGACGACTTAGAAAATCCGCCTCCCAGTTGTCTACCCCTGGGATGTGAATTGCAGATAGATGGCAGGAGTGATCCTCCGCCCATTTGATGATCTTGGATACTTCCTTCATCAATAGGGAACTCTTTGTTGTTCCCTGATGATTGATGTACGCTACAGTCGTGATGTTGTCCGACTGAAATCTGATGAATTTGGCCTCCGCTAGTTGAGGCCACGCCTGGAGCGTATTGAATATCGCTCTCAGTTCCAAAATGTTTATCGGGAGAAGAGATTCTTCCCAAGACCATAGACCCTGAGCTTTCAGGGAGTCCCAGACCGCACCCCAGCCTAACAGACTGGCATCGGTCATGACAATGATCCACTCCGGTCTGCGGAAACTCATTCCCTGAGACAGGTGATCCTGAGACAACCACCAGAGAAGAGAGTCTCTGGTTTTCTGGTCCATTTGTATTTGAGGAGACAAATCTGCATAATCCCCATTCCACTGTTTGAGCATGCACAGTTGCAGTGGTGTGAGATGAATTCGGGCAAAGGGGACTACGTCCATTGCCGCAACCATTAAACCGATTACCTCCATGCACTGAGCCACAGAAGGCCGAGGAATGGAATGAAGAACTCGGCAAGTATTCAACAGTTTTGACTTCCTGACCTCTGTCAGAAAGATTTTCATTTCTACCGAGTCTATTAGTGTTCCCAGGAAGGGAACCCTTGTGAGCGGGGACAGAGAACTCTTTTCTACGTTCACCTTCCACCCGTGAGACCTTAGAAAGGCCAGGACAATGTCCGTATGAGCCTTGGCTCTGTGAAAAGACGACGCCTGTATTAAGATGTCGTCTAGGTAAGGTGCTACTGCAATGCCCCGCGGTCTTAGTACCGCCAGAAGGGACCCTAACACCTTTGTGAAAATTCTGGGAGCGGTGGCCAACCCGAAAGGAAGGGCCACGAACTGGTAATGTTTGTCCAGAAAGGCGAACCTTAGGAACTGATGGTGATCTTTGTGGATAAGAAATATATAGGTACGCATCCTTTAGATCCACAGTATTCATATATTGACCTTCCTGCATCATCGGAAAGATTGTCCGAATGGTTTCCATCTTGAAAGATGGAACTCTGAGGAATTTGTTTAGAATTTTTAGATCCAGGATTGGCCTGAAAGTTCCTTCCTTTTTGGGAACTACAAACAGGTTTGAGTAAAAGCCCAGTCCTTGTTCTGCAATTGGAACTGGGTGTATCACTCCCATTTTTAGAAGATCTTCTACACAGCGTAAGAACGCCTGTTTCTTTGTTTGGTCTGAAGACAAACGAGAAATGTGGAACCTTCCCCTTGGGGGAGAATCCTTGAATTCTAGAAGGTACACCTGAGCAACTATTTCTAAAGCCCAGGGATCTGGAACATCTCTTGCCCAAGCCTGAGCAAAGAGAGAAAGTCTGCCCCCTACTAGATCCGATCCCGGATCGGGGGCTACCCCTTCATGCTCTCTTGGTAGCAGGAGCAGGCTTCTTGGCCTGTTTACCCTTATTCCAGCCCTGCAAGGGTTTCCAGGTTGCTTTGGGCTGTGAAGCGTTATCTTGCTTTGCGGCAGCAGAGGTTGCAGCAGGTCCGCTCCTGAAGTTGCGAAAGGAGCAAAAATTAGCCTTGTTTTTGGCCTTAAACGGCCTATCTTGTGGAAGGGCATGGCCCTTTCCCCCAGTGATATCCGAAATAATTTCTTTCAGCTCTGGGCCGAATAGGGTTTTCCCCTTGAAAGGAATATTTAACAGTTTCGTTTTGGACAACACATCCGCCGACCACGATTGGAGCCAAAGCGCTCTTCACGCCATGATGGCAAAACCTGAGTTTTTCGCCGCTAACTTAGCTAATTGGAAAGCGGCATCAGTGATAAAAGAATTAGCCAGCTTTAAAGCATGAATTCTATCCATGACCTCGTCGTATGAAGTCTCCCTCTGGAGCGACTCCTCCAGAGCCTCAAACCAAAATGCCGCTGAAGTAGTTACCGGAATAATGCAGGCAATTGGTTGAAGCAGAAAACCTTGCTGAACAAAAATTTTCTTCAGCAATCCTTCCAATCTTTTATCCATAGGATCTTTGAAAGCACAACTGTCCTCTATTGGTATAGTTGTACGCTTAGCAAGTGTTGAAACAGCTCCCTCTACCTTAGGGACCGTCTGCCACGCGTCCCACCTGGGGTCGTTTATGGGGAACATTTTCTTAAAGATAGGGGGGGGGGGGCACAAAGGGTACACCTGGTCTCTCCCACTCCCTAGTCCCAATATCCGCCACCCTCTTTGGGATCGGAAATGCCTCAGTGTATACAGGGACCTCTAAAAACCTGTCCATTTTACACAATTTTTCTGGGACCACCATTGAGTCACAATCATCCAGCGTAGCTAAAACCTCCTTAAGCAGGACGCGGAGGTGTTCCAGCTTGAATTTAAACGCTAAGAAATCTGACTCTGCCCGCTGAGAAACTTTTCCTGTGTCAGAAATTTCTCCTTCAGACAGACCGTCCCTCACTGCTAACTCTGAGTGTAGTGAGGGTACTACAGATAACTCATCCAAAGCTTTTGATTGCTCATCCTCTGTATTTAAAACTGAGCTATCGCGCTTTTTTGGAAAAACTGGCAGTTTGGATAAAAATGCTGCAAGAGAATTATCCATTACTGCTGCTAATTGTTGTAAGGTAATAGGGGCCAATGCGCTAGAGGTACTAGGCATCGCTTGCACGAGCGTAACTGGTGTCGACACATGGGGAGAGGAAGAAGGACTATCCTCATTACCTTCCGTTAAAGAATCATCTTGGGCTACATTTTTAAGTGTCACTGCATGGTCTTTAAAATGCTTAGATGTTTTAGCACACTTTAAACACAAATGCAATGGGGGTACCGCCATTTAAACATAAAGAACAAGGTCTATCTGAAGTCTCAGACATGTTTGACAGACTTAGACAGCACTACAATACAGTAAAATTAACTTTTTGAAAAACCGTTACTGTGCCTTTAAATAATAAAAAGCACACACTTTTTTACCAAATCACCAAAAAACATCCGATCTTTATGAAATTTTCACCACATGATCCCAATGCTTTGAAATGATTGCACACAAATTAATTAACCCCTTATTGCCCAAACCGGAGCCAATTGAAGTAAACTACCGGTTTAACACACTACAGCACGGTGCCACAGTCTTTGCTGTGGCCCTACCTTCCTTTTGGGTTATTTGTAGAAGAATATAAGCCTCCCTGAAGTCCTCCTGCACTCTCAGGACTCTACACGTGAAGCTGCATGAAGCTGCCTTGCAAAACAACTGCGCAACTGAGGCGCGAAAATGAGGCCCCCTCCCTCTTCATTCTGGAGTTATGGGGCCTTCCTGAGTCAGATTAGGTGTCTTACAATATGCCAGGCGTGATAAAAACCCCAAAAGTGTTCCCAACGTCTAAAACACTTGAACAAATATAAGATTACCCTAATAAAGTAATCGATATAGCCCATCACAGTGTCTACCAGTATTTAAGTCCTTAACTGAAGCCATCCTTCTATACTGCGTCTCAGAAAATGGCTTACCTTCCCACATGGGGATTTCTATCAGTCTTCTAGCATTACCGGGTCTTGTTAGAAAAAATTACTGAGCATACCTTAAGCAGTTAAGCCTGCAAACTGTTCCCCCCAACTGAAGTTCTCCGGTACTCAACAGTCCTGTGTGGGAACAGCAGTGGATTTTAGTTACAACATGCTAAAATCTTTTTCCTCTCAGCAGAAAACTTCATCACTTTCTGCCTCAGAGTAAATAGTACAAACCGGCACTATTTTAAAATAACAAACTCTTGATTGAAGAAATAAAAACTACAAATCTAACACCACATACTCTTTACCCTCCCGTGGAGATGCTACTTGTTAGAGCGGCAAAGAGAATGACTGGGGGGCAGAGCCTGAGGGGAGCTATATGGACAGCTTTGCTGTGTGCTCTCTTTGCCACTTCCTGTAGGGATTGAGAATATCCCACAAGTAAGGATGAAACCGTGGACTGGATACACCAAGTAAGAGAAAGGGGGCACAATCTTGAGAGATTGCATCATTAAAATAAGGCCGTTATGTTCCGTAAACCGCGAGCCTAGGTATTGCTACAAATTAGCAGATATAACCATATAACAAACATGATTAAAGTCCTCCCTGTTCAATAACCACCCTCAGGAGATATTAACCCATGATTCCTTATTAAGATAAAAAACATTATATTCAAATATTGAAATAAAATGAAATGATCTTACCGGAATCTACGCCATAGAACAGGAACACGGCCCTTCAAGTGTGACAGATAGTAGCCTTGCTTCTGACATAGACTTGAGTGAACAAAGGTAGGCAGCGAAACTCGTCAACGCTGATTACCAAGGAGCTGTTAATATGAGTCGGGATGGCTTCGCAGGAAAACTCTCCTTGCATCCCGGGACTCTAACTTTCATCCATGCTCTCACTGAAAGGCTGACAGGATTACTTAAAACTCCAGTCCCATTGCGAAGAGCACTACCCTCCATAAGAGACTATCTCAAACTTCTGACACTTCTCTGCCAACCTCCTGTGACGAAAGGCAAAGAATGACTGGGGGATGAGGGAAGTGGGGGAGGTATTTAAGCCTTTGGCTAGGGTGTCTTTGCCTCCTCCTGGTGGCCAGGTTCTGTATTTCCCAAAAGTAATGAATGCAGCTGTTGACTCTTCCCGTTTAAGAAGAAAACAGGGGAAGGGGAAAATTGAACCCCTGGCTTATCCCATTCCTGAGCTATAGTTTTAGATATTTTCCTAGGAACAGGAAAATTATCATCAGAAGAAGGAGAATCATAAACTCTATCCAGTTTAGAAGACTTCTTAAGGTTGGCAGCAACCAAAGGTTCAGAGTCGTCCAAAGTAGCTAGAACCTCCTTCAAAAGTAACCGAAGATGTTCAAGCTTAAATCTAAAATTAACCTCTTCAGATTCTGAAGATTTCGCCCCCAAAGTGTAATGCTCGTGGGATACTCCTCTATCAGACCGAACTCGGCCAGTAGTCTTGCTATCCCGGCGTTGAGCCGGAATGATAGGGAATATACCAGCGCAGGGTAGGTTTGCAAGATGAGATAAATGGCACTCACCACAGGCAGGACAGTCCTTGGCAGCAACAGGCAGGAAACCAGAGACAAACCACTAGGGTGGTCAGGCAGGCAAGGTTTGGCAACAGTAAGGCAGTCCAGGGGTAAAGCACTAGGATGGTCAGGCAGGCAGGGTTTGGCAATAGTAAGGCAGTCCAGGGGTAAACCACTAGGATGGTCAGGCAGGCAGGGTTTGGCAACAGTAAGGCAATTTAGGGCAGATAGGGGTTAACAAGTAGAGTGGTAAGACAGGCAGAGTTCAGCAACAATATCAATCCAGCAGTTAAGGGTTAAAGAGGCAGAAGGGTCAGACAAGCAGAGTTCAGAAGCAGCATCAATCCAGCAGTTAAGGGTTAAAGAGGCAGAGTGGTGAGACAAGCAGAGTTCAGCAGCATCAATCCAGCAGTTAAGGGTTAAAGAGGCAGAGTGGTCAGACAAGCAGCGGTCAGCAACAAAATAACAATCCAGCATACAAATCAATAACACCCAGGAGAACAGTAAGTAACAGCTATACTTGGGCAGTGATAGGTAGGACTGAAGTTACTTACATAGGTGCAGGATTCATGCCACAGGAGATCCAGACTGGCTTTTGAAGGAGGAAGCATGCAGCGATGATGTTACCGCCCCATGCAGAGAGGAGCCGACTCCAACCTAGACAACGAGCAGAAAGCAGGCACCGCATCCCTATCAACAGCTAGAACAGCGGCGCGACACAAAGTGTCAGAATCTGAAATTTCAGCTTCAGAACCTACTGAAGTATTCTCCTCATCAGACAATTGAGAAAGGTTGACCAGCGCAGAATTAGATTGGTCAGAAACCTTACTAGCGGACAAATGATTATATATTTTCTTACGCTTACCCGAAGAAGGGAAAGCTGACAAACCTGACGATACTGCAGAAGTGATCTGAGCGGCAAAATCCCCAGGTAACTAAACACCCCGAGGTGGATGAGAGGACACAGAAGGCACAGTATGGGAAACCATCAAGGCTTGAGATGTTTGAGGAGAAAGGCAAGGCATGTCATGCACAGCATTATACTGAGAGACATTTGGCTCAGAAGGGAGTAATTTGTCTTTAAATTTTAACATTTTGAATAAGCATAAGGAACAAAATTGCATTGTAAAAACTATTTGAGCCTTTAAACATAGTAAGCATTTATCAAGAGACATAGAGTGATCCTGATCTAAAATCCATTTTACAAAATTCAACAGTTAATAATATGGAAAAAAAAAATTGTTTCAAAATGTATTAGAAAATTATCAATTTAGAGAGTAATAAAGAGATCCTTCAAAGCAACCTTTCAGATTGCCTGAAGGTCCTACCGGACAGGACTGACACCCCACTAATCAGAGGAAACACAACCTTTCTCCAAGGATCTTCTCCTAGCACAGAAAACAATCTGTTGATGAGAACTATATCAAAAACCAACATCCGACACAGCCCTGCAATGCGATATATCTCAGTGCAATGCAAGCTCACTAAGCTCCTCTCCGATATACTGGAAGTGCGGGCGTCACGTGAGCAAGTTAAATAACTAACTGCAGCACTTTAAAGAGCGCGAAAAAGTAAACTGCTCACAGATTGACCGTTTATATAAAATTAAGCCTCTGTAACTGTTCCTTAGAACATGTCAGAATACACTACCAAAGTGCCCTGCATTCCGATAATGCAACACTCCTCAATCCAATCTCAATAAAGTTATAAGTCCCCCATCCAAATAACGTCTCACATTTAACCCATACAATGTCATGTCCTCCAAATAAAGTATCCTTAACTAATAAGGATATCTATGTCCCATTGCCATAATGTATCCAAAGTATCCTTAATTAAAAAGGATATATGTCTTAATTTGGATCCGAATGAGGATTAACTTCTTAAGTGTTGCCGTACTTTAATACCAAGAAGGAAAAAGCACTTACCTGAGATGCAGCTGCAGGACAGATGCTGCTACATAGGTGTGATAGGCCTGTCATCGGCCTGTAGTAAAAGAAAGAACAGAGTAACTAACTCTGGCTATCTGCAAAGGGGTAGCAAAATGTTAAAAGTAAAGCAAAGACTACCTCGCCGCATTTTAACTGCTAAAAGCCACCACTACTCTTACTAAATAGATTGACATGGACACAGCTAGACCCCAACCCTTGCTTGCAGGGAAGAGTTCCCATAAAAAGGATTAAATATCTTCAGACACCAACTTTGCACATCCTCCATTGACAGAGCAAAGAGAATGACTGGGGATTATGGGTAAAGGAAGTTACACTGAACAGCTTTGCTGGGGTGTTCTTTGCCTCCTCCTGGCTAGCCAGAAATTGAATATCCCACTAGTAATTGGAATGACGTTGTGGACTCTCCATGCCATAGAAAAGAAATTAAGGTTTTCAGCTTGAGACCCAAGAATGGTCTCCTTTTTGTTTATAGTACTTTGCGTTCCAGATATAACCTTATAGGAAGTGAAGCTCCAAAAGTGGTCTTTTGTGTTATTCAGAAAGTCTTTGTCCTAATAGCATACTTGTTCTAGATGTCCCCTTCTCTTTAGACTTGGCTGTGTGAATTCTTTACTTTAAACTAAGATATGTTTTATTTTTTAAAATTTTTGTCCATTGTTCTTACATGGAGATTTAATTAAGTTCTGTAAGAACAACTGATATTTTTTTTGTACTGTAAATGTCTTGTCACTCCAGTCATTTGTATGCTCCATAATAGATCTCAATAAGAAAGAAAAAAAAGAAGTAGTATTTGAAGATCACAATGCGTAGGCTAATAAACATGTCATGATATAGTTCCATAATCTTTTTTATTTAGGATGATGACATGACCTCATTGGAATGGTATGTGCCAGAAACTAATTGTATTTCAGACAATGTTTTTTATGGCTGAATATGTCAAAAAAATATAATTGTCAAAGAAAACTTTAGCTAAAAGACAGCTAGTCTCTCTTGGAGGCAACTAGTCACCATCCTGGAGGCCCAAAAAAGATTTTTACATCTATTACACATTTTAGTTCCAAATGACCTGTAATAACCTGCTGTGTAATATGAATCTGAAATGGTTTGATTAACATTAGATTAATAGATTTGCAGGTTAATAACATTTTCATCTCTCCCACCTCCTCTCTCTCTCCCCCTCTCCCTATCTCTCTCCCCTCTCTATCTCTCTCTCTCCCCTCTATCACGCGACCGTGCCCAGCCCCGCCACGCCCCCTTCACGTCCATTCAAACCCGACCACGCCCCCTCATGTTGACCACGACCCACTCACACCGACCACGCCCACTTCTGCCGCAGATCAAACGACAGCTAGGGACTCAAAGGCCAGGTGTGTTTGTCCTTGTGCTGTCTCTACTGCTCATGACAGCTTCGGACAAACACACTTGGCCTTTTATATTATAGGATGATATACATTTATGTTAATTCCAGTACCCAGTAAAATCTATCAAAGCTCTATTTATATAAATAGGAAAAAACTTATATGTATGTATGTATGAGTGTATAAATATAAATATATATATATAGTACATGGTATATTAGAGTTAAATTGTAATTTTTAATATAAAAGATGAATGAGTATTTTTAACAATTAAAAATTTAATGTGGTAAAATATAGAGCGATTAATAATAATTGTATAAACTCATTTTATTGAAGATTGCATAAAGTTAATCAACATACCAAATGATAAAACTCTGCCTCAATGTCTATTATGATAGAAAACTTGCTGCAACAGTGTCCTGCATTGTATGATTGACAGGGGAGCAGAGCTGCTATACCTGGTGCTATTGGATACTAGCTTCCATGCTACTATGTCATAGAGCTTGGAATCAGACGTTTAGTGAGCAGATGCAGGCACCCTCCTGTTTCTAATAAGCAGGAGCTTGCTAAACTTGTTACTAACTAATCTAAGTTGAATATATTTATAAGTGTGGAAACAATTTGGATACTAAAGCCAGGGCATATTCAGTTGTCTAAATGGATACTGTAAATAAAAAAAAAACCCAGCAAATTAGCTGTTTGTGTGTGTACTTATTTGCTTCAATTAATGGTTCTGCTAACAACACTGCAATTGAGTGTATGCTTAAAGTATTTCCAAAAAGGGAAATTTCTTAGGAGAAAAAAAAAAAAAAAAAATGTATGCTTACCTGATAAATTTCATTCTTTCCGGATATGGAGAGTCCATGACGTCATCAATTACTAGTGGGAATATCACTCCTGGCCAGCAGGAGGAGGCAAAGAGCACCACAGCAAAGCTGTTAAGTATCACTCCCCTACCCACAATCCCCAGTCATTCGACCAAAGGGAAACGAAAAAAGGAATAACACAAAGGTGTAGAGATGCCTGAGGTTTAGTTAAAAATAACTGTCTTAAATAAGGGTGGGGTTGTGGACTCTCCATATCCAGAAAGAAAGAAATTTATCAGGTATGCATACATTTTGTTTTCTTTCCTCATCAATTACTAGTGGGAACCAATACCCAAGCTAGAGGACACAGATGACTAGGGAGGGAGAACAAGACAGGCAGACCTAAACAGAAGGCACCACCACTTGATGAACCTTTCTCCCAAAATAAGCCTCGGCAAAAGAATCATATATGCAAAATTTAGAAAAAGTATGCAGAGAGGACCCAGTTGCAGACTTGCAAATCTGTTCCACCGAAGCTTCATTTTTAAAAGCCCAAGAAGAGGAGATAGCCCTCGTGGAATGAACTGTAATTCTCTCAGGAGGCTGTTGACCAGCAGTCTCATAAGAAAAACGAATTAACTTCTCAACCTAGTACGAAGAACCGCCTCATTAGCATGAAAGATAAGGAAAGGCGAATCACACTGCAAACCAAGAGTTCCGAGACTCTCCAAAAATAGCAATAAGAAAACAAAACCTTCCAAGATAACTTAATATCTATGGAATGCAATGGCTCAAACAGAGCCTGCTGCAAAACTTAAAAACTTCAAAAACAAGGTTAAGGCTCTATGGAGGAGCAACAGATTTAAACAAAGGCCTGATTCTGACCAGAGCCTGACAAAAAACACAATTTATGCTTACCTGATAAATTTATTTCTCTTGTGGTGTATCCAGTCCACGGATCATCCATTACTTGTGGGATATTCTCCTTCCCAACAGGAAGTTGCAAGAGGACACCCACAGCAGAGCTGTTATATAGCTCCTCCCCTAACTGCCATATCCAGTCATTCGACCGAAACAAGCCGAGAAAGGAGAAACCATAGGGTGCAGTGGTGACTGTAGTTTAATCTAAAATTTTGACCTGCCTTAAAATGACAGGGCGGGCCGTGGACTGGATACACCACAAGAGAAATAAATTTATCAGGTAAGCATAAATTGTGTTTTCTCTTGTAAGGTGTATCCAGTCCACGGATCATTCATTACTTGTGGGATACCAATACCAAAGCTAAAGTACACGGATGAAGGGAGGGACAAGGCAGGTACTTAAACGGAAGGTACCACTGCCTGTAAAACCTTTCTCCCAAAAATAGCCTCCGAAGAAGCAAAAGTATCAAATTTGTAGAATTTGGAAAAAGTATGAAGCGAAGACCAAGTCGCCGCCTTGCAAATCTGTTCAACAGAAGCCTCATTTTTAAAGGCCCAAGTGGAAGCCACAGCTCTAGTAGAATGAGCTGTAATCCTTTCAGGAGGCTGCTGTCCAGCAGTCTCATAGGCTAAGCGGATTTTGCTTCTTAGCCAAAAAGAAAGAGAGGTTGCTGAAGCCTTTTGACCTCTTCTCTGTCCAGAGTAAACAACAAACAAAGCAGATGTTTGACGAAAATCTTTAGTAGCTTGGAGACTTCTAACATCGCTAAGGAACTCCTTGTTCCCCCTTGATGGTTGATGTAAGCCACAGTCGTGATGTTGTCCGACTGAAATCTGATGAACCTCAGAGTTGTTAACTGAGGCCAAGCCTGAAGAGCATTGAATATTGCCCTCAATTCCAGAATATTTATTGGGAGGAGTTTCTCGTCCTGAGTCCACGATCCCTGAGCCTTCAGGGAGTTCCAGACTGCACCCCAACCTAGAAGGCTGGCATCTGTCGTTACAATTGTCCAATCTGGCCTGCGAAAGGTCATACCTTTGGACAGATGGACCCGAGATAGCCACCAGAGAAGAGAATCTCTGGTCTCTTGATCCAGATTTAGTAAAGGGGACAAATCCGTGTAATCCCCATTCCACTGACTGAGCATGCATAATTGCAGCGGTCTGAGATGTAGGCGCGCAAACGGAACTATGTCCATTGCCGCTACTATTAAGCAGATTACCTCCATGCACTGAGCCACCGAAGGGCGCGGAATAGAGTGGAGAACACGGCAAGAATTTAGAAGTTTTGATAACCTGGACTCCGTCAGGTAAATTTTCATCTTTACAGAATCTATCAGAGTCCCTAGGAAGGAGACTCTTGTGAGTGGGGACAGAGAACTCTTCTCCTCGTTAACTTTCCACCCGTGCAACCTCAGAAATGCCAGAACTATGTCCGTATGGGACTTGGCAATTTGGAAATTTGACACCTGTATCAGGATGTCGTCTAGATAAGGGGCCACTGCTATGCCCCGCGGCCTTAGAACCGCCAGAAGCGACCCCAGAACCTTTGTAAAAATTCTTGGGGCTGTAGCTGACCCGAAGGGAAGAGCCACAAACTGGTAATGCCTGTCCAGAAAGGCAAACCTTAGGAACCGATGATGATCTTTGTGTATCGGAATGTGAAGGTAAGCATCCTTTAGATCCACCGTAGTCATATATTGACCCTCCTGGATCATAGGTAGGATGGTCCGAATAGTTTCCATTTTGAATGATGGAACTCTGAGGAATTTGTTTAAGATCTTTAGATCTAAGATTGGTCTGAAGGTTCCCTCTTTTTTGGGAACCACAAACAGATTTGAGTAAAATCCCTGTCCCTGTTCCTCCTTTGGAACTGGATGGATCACTCCCATAACTAGGAGGTCTTGCACACAGTGTAAGAATGCCTCTTTCTTTATCTGGTTGACAGATAATCGTGAAAGGTGAAATCTCCCTTGTGGAGGAGAAGCCTTGAAGTCCAGAAGATACCCCTGAGATATAACGCCCAGGGATCCTGAACATCTCTTGCCCACGCCTGGGCGAAGAGAGAAAGTCTGCCCCCTACTAGATCCGTTACCGGATAGGGGGCCGTTCCTTCATGCTGTCTTAGAGGCAGCAGCAGGCTTTTTGGCCTGCTTGCCTTTGTTCCAGGACTGGTTAGGTTTCCAGGCCGTCTTGGACTGAGCAAAAGTTCCCTCTTGTTTTGTAGCAGAGGAAGTTGATGCTGCATTTGCCTTGAAGTTTCGAAAGGCACGAAAATTAGACTGTTTGGCCCTTGATTTGGACCTGTCCTGAGGAAGGCCATGACCTTTACCTCCAGTAATGTCAGCAATAATTTCCTTCAAACCAGGCCCGAATAGGGACTGCCCCTTGAAGGGAATGTTAAGTAGTTTAGACTTTGAAGTCACGTCAGCTGACCAAGATTTAAGCCATAGCACCCTACGCGCCTGGATGGCAAATCCAGAATTCTTAGCCGTTAGTTTAGTCAAATGAACTATGGCATCAGAAACAAAAGAATTAGCTAGCTTAAGTGCTCTAAGCTTGTTAAGTATGTCCTCCAATGGAGTCGTTGTCTGTAAAGCCTCTTCCAGAGACTCAAACCAGAACGCCGCAGCAGCAGTGACAGGAGCAATGCATGCAAGGGGCTGCAGGATAAAACCTTGTTGAATAAACATTTTCTTAAGGTAACCCTCTAATTTTTTATCCATAGGATCTGAAAAAGCACAACTGTCCTCGACAGGGATAGTAGTACGCTTTGCTAAAGTAGAAACTGCTCCCTCCACCTTAGGGACCGTCTGCCATAAGTCCCGTGTGGTGGCGTCTATGAGAAACATTTTTCTAAAAATAAGAGGGGGGAGGGGAACGGCACACCGGGTCTATCCCACTCTTTATTAATAATTTCTGTAAACCTTTTAGGTATTGGAAAAACCTCAGTACACACCGGCACTGCAAAGTATTTATCCAATCTACACAATTTCTCTGGCACTGCAATTGTGTCACAGTCAATCAGAGCAGCTAAAACCTCCCTAAGCAAAACACAGAGGTTCTCAAGCTTAAATTTAAAAGTAGAAATATCAGAATCAGGTTTCCCTGAGTCAGAGATATCACCCACAGACTGAAGCTCTCCTTCCTCAGCTTCTGCATATTGTGAGGCAGTATCAGACATAGCTCTTAAAGCGTCTGTATGCTCTGTATTACGCCTAACACCAGAGCTATCACGCTTTCCTCTAAATTCAGGTAGTCTGGCTAATACCGCTGACAGTGTATTATCCATGACTGCCGCCATGTCTTGTAAAGTAATCGCTATGGGCGTCCTTAATGTACTTGGCGCCATTTGAGCGTGAGTCCCTTGAGCGGGAGTCAAAGGGTCTGACACGTGGGGAGAGTTAGTCGGCATAACTTCCCCCTCGCCAGAATCCTCTGGTGATAAATTTTTTAAAGACAAAAGCTGATCTTTATTGTTTAAAGTGAAATCAATACATTTAGTACACATTCTCATATGGGGTTCCACCATGGCTTTTAAACATAATGAACAAGGAGTTTCCTCTATGTCAGACATGTTTGTACAGACTAGCAATGAAACTAGCAAGCTTGGAAAACACTTTAAATCAAGTTAACAAGCAAATATAAAAAACGGTACTGTGCCTTTAAGAGAAACAAATTTTGTCAAAATTTTAAATAACAGTGAAAAAAGGCAGTAAATAAAACAAAATTTTTACAGTGTATGTAATAGGTTAGCAGAGCGTTGCACCCACTTGCAAATGGATGATTAACCCCTTATTGAAAAAAACGGATCAAAAAAACGAAAACAGAATTTATGTTTACCTGATAAATTTCTTTCTCCAACGGTGTGTCCGGTCCACGGCGTCATCCTTACTTGTGGGATATTCTCTTCCCCAACAGGAAATGGCAAAGAGCCCAGCAAAGCTGGTCACATGATCCCTCCTAGGCTCCGCCTACCCCAGTCATTCGACCGACGTTAAGGAGGAATAATTGCATAGGAGAAACCATATGGTACCGTGGTGACTGTAGTTAAAGAAAATAAAATATCAGACCTGATTAAAAAAACCAGGGCGGGCCGTGGACCGGACACACCGTTGGAGAAAGAAATTTATCAGGTAAACATAAATTCTGTTTTCTCCAACATAGGTGTGTCCGGTCCACGGCGTCATCCTTACTTGTGGGAACCAATACCAAAGCTTTAGGACACGGATGAAGGGAGGGAGCAAATCAGGTCACCTAAATGGAAGGCACCACGGCTTGCAAAACCTTTCTCCCAAAAATAGCCTCAGAAGAAGCAAAAGTATCAAACTTGTAAAATTTGGTAAAAGTGTGCAGTGAAGACCAAGTCGCTGCCCTACATATCTGATCAACAGAAGCCTCGTTCTTGAAGGCCCATGTGGAAGCCACAGCCCTAGTGGAATGAGCTGTGATTCTTTCGGGAGGCTGCCGTCCGGCAGTCTCGTAAGCCAATCTGATGATGCTTTTAATCCAAAAAGAGAGAGAGGTAGAAGTTGCTTTTTGACCTCTCCTTTTACCTGAATAAACAACAAACAAGGAAGATGTTTGTCTAAAATCCTTTGTAGCATCTAAATAGAATTTTAGAGCGCGAACAACATCCAAATTGTGCAACAAACGTTCCTTCTTTGA
This sequence comes from Bombina bombina, assembly GCF_027579735.1. Taxonomy (NCBI): domain Eukaryota; kingdom Metazoa; phylum Chordata; class Amphibia; order Anura; family Bombinatoridae; genus Bombina; species Bombina bombina. The sequence goes on along the minus strand of NC_069501.1, from coordinate 737,046,056 downwards.
AACTGGTTTTGGACACAGAGAAGGTACGATAATCTCCTGGTTAATGTTTTTGTTAGAAACAACTTTTGGAAGAAAACCAGGTTTAGTACGTAAAACCACCTTATCTGCATGGAACACCAGATAAGGAGGAGAACACTGCAGAGCAGATAATTCTGAGACTCTTCTAGCAGAAGAAATCGCAACTAAAAACAAAACTTTCCAAGATAATAACTTAATATCAACGGAATGTAAGGGTTCAAACGGAACCCCCTGAAGAACTGAAAGAACTAAATTGAGACTCCAAGGAGGAGTCAAAGGTTTGTAAACAGGCTTGATTCTAACCAGAGCCTGAACAAAGGCTTGAACATCTGGCACAGCTGCCAGCTTTTTGTGAAGTAATACCGACAAGGCAGAAATCTGTCCCTTCAGGGAACTAGCAGATAATCCTTTGTCCAATCCTTCTTGAAGGAAGGATAGAATCCTAGGAATCTTAACCTTGTCCCAAGGGAATCCTTTAGATTCACACCAACAGATATATTTTTTCCAAATTTTGTGGTAAATCTTTCTAGTCACAGGCTTTCTGGCCTGAACAAGAGTATCGATAACAGAATCTGAGAATCCTCGCTTCGATAAAATCAAGCGTTCAATCTCCAAGCAGTCAGCTGGAGTGAAACCAGATTCGGATGTTCGAACGGACCCTGAACAAGAAGGTCTCGTCTCAAAGGTAGCTTCCAAGGTGGAGCCGATGACATATTCACCAGATCTGCATACCAAGTCCTGCGTGGCCACGCAGGAGCTATCAAGATCACCGACGCCCTCTCCTGCTTGATCCTGGCTATCAGCCTGGGGATGAGAGGAAATGGCGGGAACACATAAGCTAGTTTGAAGGTCCAAGGTGCTACTAGTGCATCCACTAGAGCCGCCTTGGGATCCCTGGATCTGGCCCCGTAGCAAGGAACTTTGAAGTTCTGACGAGAGGCCATCAGATCCATGTCTGGAATGCCCCACAGGTGAGTGACTTGGGCAAAGATTTCCGGATGGAGTTCCCACTCCCCCGGATGCAATGTCTGCCGACTCAGAAAATCCGCTTCCCAATTTTCCACTCCTGGGATGTGGATAGCAGACAGGTGGCAGGAGTGAGACTCCGCCCAAAGAATAATTTTGGTTACTTCTTCCATCGCTAGGGAACTTCTTGTTCCCCCCTGATGGTTGATGTACGCAACAGTCGTCATGTTGTCTGATTGAAACCGTATGAACCTGGTCCTCGCAAGCTGGGGCCAGGCCTGGAGAGCATTGAATATCGCTCTCAGTTCCAGAATATTTATCGGTAGAAGAGATTCTTCCCGAGACCAAAGACCCTGAGCTTTCAGGGATCCCCAGACCGCGCCCCAGCCTATCAGACTGGCGTCGGTCGTGACAATGACCCACTCTGGTCTGTGGAACATCATCCCTTGAGACAGATTGTCCAGGGACAGCCACCAACGGAGTGAGTCTCTGGTCCTCTGATTTACTTGTATCTTCGGAGACAAGTCTGTATAGTCCCCATTCCACTGACTGAGCATGCACAGTTGTAATGGTCTTAGATGAATGCGCGCAAAAGGAACTATGTCCATCGCCGCCACCATCAAACCGATCACTTCCATGCACTGAGCTATGGAAGGAAGAGGAACGGAATGAAGTATCCGACAAGAGTCCAGAAGCTTTGTTTTTCTGGCCTCTGTTAGAAAGATCCTCATTTCTAAGGAGTCTATAATTGTTCCCAAGAAGGGAACCCTTGTTGACGGGGATAGAGAACTCTTTTCCACGTTCACTTTCCAGCCGTGAGATCTGAGAAAGGCCAGGACAATGTCCGTGTGAGCCTTTGCTTGAGGAAGGGACGACGCTTGAATCAGAATGTCGTCCAGGTAAGGTACTACTGCAATGCCCCTTGGTCTTAGCACCGCTAGAAGGGACCCTAGTACCTTTGTGAAAATCCTTGGAGCAGTGGCTAATCCGAAAGGAAGCGCCACGAACTGGTAATGTTTGTCCAGGAATGCAAACCGTAGGAACCGATGATGTTCCTTGTGGATAGGAATATGTAGATACGCATCCTTTAAATCCACCGTGGTCATGAATTGACCTTCCTGGATGGAAGGAAGGATAGTTCGAATGGTTTCCATCTTGAACGATGGGACCTTGAGAAATTTGTTTAAGATCTTGAGATCTAGGATTGGTCTGAACGTTCCCTCTTTTTTGGGAACTATGAACAGATTGGAGTAGAACCCCATCCCTTGTTCTCTTAATGGAACAGGATGAATCACTCCCATTTTTAACAGGTCTTCTACACAATGTAAGAACGCCTGTCTTTTTATGTGGTCTGAAGACAACTGCGACCTGTGGAACCTCCCCCTTGGGGGAAGTCCCTTGAATTCCAGAAGATAACCCTGGGAGACTATTTCTAGCGCCCAAGGATCCAGAACATCTCTTGCCCAAGCCTGAGCGAAGAGAGAGAGTCTGCCCCCCACCAGATCCGGTCCCGGATCGGGGGCCAATATTTCATGCTGTCTTGGTAGCAGTGGCAGGTTTCTTGGCCTGCTTTCCCTTGTTCCAGCCTTGCATTGGTCTCCAAGCTGGCTTGGCCTGAGAAGTATTACCCTCTTGCTTAGAGGACGTAGCACCTTGGGCTGGTCCGTTTTTACGAAAGGGACGAAAATTAGGTCTATTTTTTGCCTTGAAAGGCCGATCCTGAGGAAGGGCGTGGCCCTTACCCCCAGTGATATCAGAGATAATCTCTTTCAAGTCAGGACCAAACAACGTTTTCCCCTTGAAAGGAATGTTTAGTAGCTTGTTCTTGGAAGACGCATCAGCCGACCAAGATTTCAACCAAAGCGCTCTGCGCGCCACAATAGCAAACCCAGAGTTCTTAGCCGCTAACTTAGCCAATTGCAAAGAGGCGTCTAGAGTGAAAGAATTAGCCAATTTGAGAGCATTGATTCTGTCCATAATCTCCTCATAAGGAGGAGAGTCACTATCGAGCACCTTAAGCAGTTCATCAAACCAGAAATATGCGGCAGTAGTGACAGGGACAATGCATGAAATGGGTTGTAGAAGGTAACCCTGCTGAACAAACATCTTTTTAAGCAAACCTTCTAATTTTTTATCCATAGGATCTTTGAAAGCACAACTATCCTCTATTGGAATAGTGGTGCGTTTGTTTAAAGTAGAAACCGCTCCCTCGACCTTGGGGACTGACTGCCATAAGTCCTTTCTGGGGTCGACCATAGGAAACAATTTTTTAAATATGGGGGGAGGGACGAAAGGAATACCGGGCCTTTCCCATTCTTTATTAACAATGTCCGCCACCCGCTTGGGTATAGGAAAAGCTTCTGGGAGCCCCGGCACCTCTAGGAACTTGTCCATTTTACATAGTTTCTCTGGGATGACTAAATTTTCACAATCATCCAGAGTGGATAATACCTCCTTAAGCAAAATGCGGAGATGTTCCAATTTAAATTTAAATGTAATCACATCAGATTCAGCCTGCTGAGAAATGTTCCCTAAATCAGTAATTTCTCCCTCAGACAAAACCTCCCTGGCCCCCTCAGATTGGGTTAGGGGCCCTTCAGAGATATTAATATCAGCGTCGTCATGCTCTTCAGTAACTAAAACAGAGCAGCCACGCTTACGCTGACAAGGGTTCATTTTGGCTAAAATGTTTTTGACAGAATTATCCATTACAGCCGTTAATTGTTGCATAGTAAGGAGTATTGGCGCGCTAGATGTACTAGGGGCCTCCTGAGTGGGCAAGACTCGTGTAGACGAAGGAGGGAATGATGCAGTACCATGCTTACTCCCCTCACTTGAGGAATCATCTTGGGCATCATTGTCATTATCACATAAATCACATTTATTTAAATGAATAGGAATTCTGGCTTCCCCACATTCAGAACACAGTCTATCTGGTAGTTCAGACATGTTAAACAGGCATAAACTTGATCAGAAAGTACAAAAAACGTTTTAAAATAAAACCGTTACTGTCACTTTAAATTTTAAACTGAACACACTTTATTACTGCAATTGCGAAAAAACATGAAGGAATTGTTCAAAATTCACCAAATTTTCACCACAGCGTCTTAAAGCCTTGAAAATATTGCACACCAATTTTGGAAGCTTTAACCCTTAAAATAACGGAACCGGAGCCGTTTTAGGCTTTAAACCCCTTTACAGTCCCTGGTATCTGCTTTGCTGAGACCCAACCAAACCCAAAGGGGAATACGATACCAAATGACGCCTTCAGAAGTCTTTTATAAGTATCAGAGCTCCTCTCACATGCGACTGCATGCCATGCCTCTCAAAAACAAGTGCGCAACACCGGCGCGAAAATGAGACTCTGCCTATGCTTGGGGAAAGCCCCTAAAGAATAAGGTGTCTAAAACAGTGCCTGCCGATATTATTATATCAAAATACCCAGATAAAATGATTCCTCAAGGCTAAATATGTGTTAATAATCAATCGATTTAGCCCAGAAAAAGTCTACAGTTTAAATAAGCCCTTGTGAAGCCCTTATTTACAATCGTAATAAACATGGCTTACCGGATCCCATAGGGAAAATGACAGCTTCCAGCATTACATCGTCTTGTTAGAATGTGTCATACCTCAAGCAGCAAGAGACTGCAAACTGTTCCCCCAACTGAAGTTAATTGCTCTCAACAGTCCTGTGTGGAACAGCCATGGATTTTAGTTACGGTTGCTAAAATCATTTTCCTCATACAAACAGAATTCTTCATCTCTTTTCTGTTTCTGAGTAAATAGTACGTACCAGCACTATTTGAAAATAACAAACTCTTGATTGAATAATGAAAAAACAGAATTTATGTTTACCTGATAAATTTCTTTCTCCAACGGTGTGTCCGGTCCACGGCGTCATCCTTACTTGTGGGATATTCTCTTCCCCAACAGGAAATGGCAAAGAGCCCAGCAAAGCTGGTCACATGATCCCTCCTAGGCTCCGCCTACCCCAGTCATTCGACCGACGTTAAGGAGGAATAATAGCATAGGAGAAACCACATGGTACCGTGGTGACTGTAGTTAAAGAAAATAAATTATCAGACCTGATTTAAAAACCAGGGCGGGCCGTGGACCGGACACACCGTTGGAGAAAGAAATTTATCAGGTAAACATAAATTCTGTTTTCTCCAACATAGGTGTGTCCGGTCCACGGCGTCATCCTTACTTGTGGGAACCAATACCAAAGCTTTAGGACACGGATGAAGGGAGGGAGCAAATCAGGTCACCTAAATGGAAGGCACCACGGCTTGCAAAACCTTTCTCCCAAAAATAGCCTCAGAAGAAGCAAAAGTATCAAACTTGTAAAATTTGGTAAAAGTGTGCAGTGAAGACCAAGTCGCTGCCCTACATATCTGATCAACAGAAGCCTCGTTCTTGAAGGCCCATGTGGAAGCCACAGCCCTAGTGGAATGAGCCGTGATTCTTTCGGGAGGCTGCCGTCCGGCAGTCTCGTAAGCCAATCTGATGATGCTTTTAATCCAAAAAGAGAGAGAGGTAGAAGTTGCTTTTTGACCTCTCCTTTTACCTGAATAAACAACAAACAGGGAAGATGTTTGTCTAAAATCCTTTGTAGCATCTAAATAGAATTTTAGAGCGCGAACAACATCCAAATTGTGCAACAAGCGTTCCTTCTTTGAAACTGGTTTCGGACACAGAGAAGGTACGATAATCTCCTGGTTAATGTTTTTGTTAGAAACAACTTTCGGAAGAAAACCAGGTTTAGTACGTAAAACCACCTTATCTGCATGGAACACCAGATAAGGAGGAGAACACTGCAGAGCAGATAATTCTGAAACTCTTCTAGCAGAAGAAATTGCAACTAAAAACAAAACTTTCCAAGATAATAACTTAATATCAACGGAATGTAAGGGTTCAAACGGAACCCCCTGAAGAACTGAAAGAACTAAATTGAGACTCCAAGGAGGAGTCAAAGGTTTGTAAACAGGCTTGATTCTAACCAGAGCCTGAACAAAGGCTTGAACATCTGGCACAGCTGCCAGTTTTTTGTGAAGTAACACCGACAAGGCAGAAATCTGTCCCTTCAGGGAACTTGCCGATAATCCTTTTTCCAATCCTTCTTGAAGGAAGGATAGAATCCTAGGAATCTTAACCTTGTCCCAAGGGAATCCTTTAGATTCACACCAACAGATATATTTTTTCCAAATTTTGTGGTAAATCTTTCTAGTTACAGGCTTTCTGGCCTGAACAAGAGTATCGATAACAGAATCTGAGAAACCTCGCTTCGATAAAATCAAGCGTTCAATCTCCAAGCAGTCAGCTGGAGTGAAACCAGATTCGGATGTTCGAACGGACCCTGAATAAGAAGGTCTCGTCTCAAAGGTAGCTTCCAAGGTGGAGCCGATGACATATTCACCAGATCTGCATACCAAGTCCTGCGTGGCCACGCAGGAGCTATCAAGATCACCGACGCCCTCTCCTGATTGATCCTGGCTACCAGCCTGGGGATGAGAGGAAACGGCGGGAACACATAAGCTAGTTTGAAGGTCCAAGGTGCTACTAGTGCATCCACTAGAGCCGCCTTGGGATCCCTGGATCTGGACCCGTAGCAAGGAACTTTGAAGTTCTGACGAGAGGCCATCAGATCCATGTCTAGAATGCCCCAAAGTTGAGTGACTTGGGCAAAGATTTCCGGATGGAGTTCCCACTCCCCCGGATGCAATGTCTGACGACTCAGAAAATCCGCTTCCCAATTTTCCACTCCCGGGATGTGGATAGCAGACAGGTGGCAGGAGTGAGACTCCGCCCATAGAATAATCTTGGTCACTTCTTCCATCGCTAGGGAACTCCTTGTTCCCCCCTGATGGTTGATGTACGCAACAGTCGTCATGTTGTCTGATTGAAACCGTATGAACTTGGTCCTCGCTAGCTGAGGCCAAGCCTTGAGAGCATTGAATATCGCTCTCAGTTCCAGAATATTTATCGGTAGAAGAGATTCTTCCCGAGACCAAAGACCCTGAGCTTTCAGGGATCCCCAGACCGCGCCCCAGCCCATCAGACTGGCGTCGGTCGTGACAATGACCCACTCTGGTCTGTGGAATGTCATCCCTCGTGACAGGTTGTCCAGGGACAGCCACCAACGGAGTGAGTCTCTGGTCCTCTGATTTACTTGTATCTTTGGAGACAAGTCTGTATAGTCCCCATTCCACTGACTGAGCATGCACAGTTGTAATGGTCTTAGATGAATGCGCGCAAAAGGAACTATGTCCATTGCCGCTACCATCAACCCGATCACTTCCATGCACTGAGCTACGGAAGGAAGAGGAACGGAATGAAGTATTCGACAAGAGTCCAGAAGCTTTGTCTTTCTGGCCTCTGTTAGAAAAATCCTCATTTCTGAGGAGTCTATAATTGTTCCCAAGAAGGGAACCCTTGTTGACGGGGATAGAGAACTCTTTTCCACGTTCACTTTCCAGCCGTGCGATCTGAGAAAGGCCAGGACGATGTCCGTGTGAGCCTTTGCTCGAGGGAGGGACGACGCTTGAATCAGAATGTCGTCCAGGTAAGGTACTACTGCAATGCCCCTTGGTCTTAGCACAGCTAGAAGGGACCCTAGTACCTTTGTGAAAATCCTTGGAGCAGTGGCTAATCCGAAAGGAAGCGCCACGAACTGGTAATGTTTGTCCAGGAATGCAAACCTTAGGAACCGATGATGTTCCTTGTGGATAGGAATATGTAGATACGCATCCTTTAAATCCACCGTGGTCATGAATTGACCTTCCTGGATGGAAGGAAGGATAGTTCGAATGGTTTCCATCTTGAAAGATGGGACCTTGAGAAATTTGTTTAAGATCTTGAGATCTAGGATTGGTCTGAATGTTCCCTCTTTTTTGGGAACTATGAACAGATTGGAGTAGAACCCCATCCCTTGTTCTCTCAATGGAACAGGATGAATCACTCCCATTTTTAACAGGTCTTTTTATGTGGTCTGAAGACAACTGAGACCTGTGGAACCTTCCCCTTGGGGGAAGTCCCTTGAATTCCAGAAGATAACCCTGGGAGACTATTTCTAGCGCCCAAGGATCCAGAACATCTCTTGCCCAAGCCTGAGCGAAGAGAGAGAGTCTGCCCCCCACCAGATCCGGTCCCGGATCGGGGGCCGATATTTCATGCTGTCTTGGTAGCAGTGGCAGGTTTCTTTGCCTGCTTTCCCTTGTTCCAGCCTTGCATTGGTCTCCAAGCTGGCTTGGCCTGAGAAGTATTACCCTCTTGCTTAGAGGACGCAGCACCTTGGGCTGGTCCGTTTTTACGAAAGGGACGAAAATTAGGTCTATTTTTTGCCTTGAAAGGCCGATCCTGAGGAAGGGCATGGCCCTTGCCCCCAGTGATATCAGAGATAATCTCTTTCAAGTCAGGACCAAACAGCGTTTTCCCCTTGAAAGGAATGTTTAGTAGCTTGTTCTTGGAAGACGCATCAGCCGACCAAGATTTCAACCAAAGCGCTCTGCGCGCCACAATAGCAAACCCAGAATTCTTAGCCGCTAACTTAGCCAATTGCAAAGAGGCGTCTAGAGTGAAAGAATTAGCCAATTTGAGAGCATTGACTCTGTCCATAATCTCCTCATAAGGAGGAGAGTCACTATCGAGCACCTTAATCAGTTCATCAAACCAGAAATATGCGGCTGTAGTGACAGGGACAATGCATGAAATGGGTTGTAGAAGGTAACCCTGCTGAACAAACATCTTTTTAAGCAAACCTTCTAATTTTTTATCCATAGGATCTTTGAAAGCACAACTATCCTCTATGGGAATAGTGGTGCGTTTGTTTAAAGTAGAAACCGCTCCCTCGACCTTGGGGACTGACTGCCATAAGTCCTTTCTGGGGTCGACCATAGGAAACAATTTTTTAAATATGGGGGGAGGGACGAAAGGAATACCGGGCCTTTCCCATTCTTTATTAACAATGTCCGCCACCCGCTTGGGTATAGGAAAAGCTTCTGGGAGCCCCGGCACCTCTAGGAACTTGTCCATTTTACATAGTTTCTCTGGGATGACCAAATTTTCACAATCATCCAGAGTGGATAATACCTCCTTAAGCAAAATGCGGAGATGTTCCAATTTAAATTTAAAAGTAATCACATCAGATTCAGCCTGCTGAGAAATGTTCCCTAAATCAGTAATTTCTCCCTCAGACAAAACCTCCCTGGCCCCCTCAGATTGGGTTAGGGGCCCTTCAGAGATATTAATATCAGCGTCGTCATGCTCTTCAGTAACTAAAACAGAGCATCCACGCTTACGCTGGCAAGGGTTCATTTTGGCTAAAATGTTTTTGACAGAATTATCCATTACAGCCGTTAATTGTTGCATAGTAAGGAGTATTGGCGCGCTAGATGTACTAGGGGCCTCCTGAGTGGGCAAGACTCGTGTAGACGAAGGAGGGAATGATGCAGTACCATGCTTACTCCCCTCACTTGAGGAATCATCTTGGGCATCATTGTCATTATCACATAAATCACATTTATTTAAATGAATAGGAATTCTGGCTTCCCCACATTCAGAACACAGTCTATCTGGTAGTTCAGACATGTTAAACAGGCATAAACTTGATAAGAAAGTACAAAAAACGTTTTGAAATAAAACCGTTACTGTCACTTTAAATTTTAAACTGAACACACTTTATTACTGCAATTGCGAAAAAACATGAAGGAATTGTTCAAAATTCACCAAACTTTCACCACAGTGTCTTAAAGCCTTGAAAATATTGCACACCAATTTTGGAAGCTTTAACCCTTAAAATAACGGAACCGGAGCCGTTTTAAGCTTTAACCCCTTTACAGTCCCTGGTATCTGCTTTGCTGAGACCCAACCAAACCCAAGGGGAATACGATACCAAATGATGCCTTCAGAAGTCTTTTATAAGTATCAGAGCTCCTCTCACATGCGACTGCATGCCATGCCTCTCAAAAACAAGTGCGCAACACCGGCGCGAAAATGAGACTCTGCCTATGCTTTGGGAAAGCCCCTAAAGAATAAGGTGTCTAAAACAGTGCCTGCCGATATTATTATATCAAAATACCCAGAATAAATGATTCCTCAAGGCTAAATAAGTGTTAATATCAATCGATTTAGCCCAAAAAATGTCTACAGTCTAAATAAGCCCTTGTGAAGCCCTTATTTACAATCGTAATAAACATGGCTTACCGGATCCCATAGGGAAAATGACAGCTTCCAGCATTACATCGTCTTGTTAGAATGTGTCATACCTCAAGCAGCAAAGGACTGCAAACTGTTCCCCCAACTGAAGTTAATGCTCTCAACAGTCCTGTGTGGAACAGCCATGGATTTTAGTTACGGTTGCTAAAATCATTTTCCTCATACAAACAGAATTCTTCATCTCTTTTCTGTTTCTGAGTAAATAGTACGTACCAGCACTATTTGAAAATAACAAACTCTTGATTGAATAATGAAAAACTACAGTTAAACACTAAAAAACTCTAAGCCATCTCCGTGGAGATGTTGCCTGTACAACGGCAAAGAGAATGACTGGGGTAGGCGGAGCCTAGGAGGGATCATGTGACCAGCTTTGCTGGGCTCTTTGCCATTTCCTGTTGGGGAAGAGAATATCCCACAAGTAAGGATGACGCCGTGGACCGGACACACCTATGTTGGAGAAACTACAGTTAAACACTAAAAAACTCTAAGCCATCTCCGTGGAGATGTTGCCTGTACAACGGCAAAGAGAATGACTGGGGTAGGCGGAGCCTAGGAGGGATCATGTGACCAGCTTTGCTGGGCTCTTTGCCATTTCCTGTTGGGGAAGAGAATATCCCACAAGTAAGGATGACGCCGTGGACCGGACACACCTATGTTGGAGAAATAAACGTTTTTTAAACAGTCACAACAACTGCCACAGCTCAGCTGTGGCCCTACCTTCCTCAATAAACGACTTTTGAAGTCTTTAGAGCCCTTCAGAGATGTCCTATAGCATGCAGGGGACTGCTGAGGGAAGCTGAATGTCTCTGTAATTTTAACTGCGCAAAAAAGCGCTAAAATAGGCCCCTCCCACTCATACTACAACAGTGGAAAGCCTCAGGAAACTGTTTCTAGGCAAAAATCAAGCCAGCCATGTGGAAAAAACTAGGCCCCAATAAGTTTTATCACCAAAGCATATATAAAAACGATTAAACATGCCAGCAAACGTTTTATATTGCCATATTATCAGAGTATATATCTCTGGTAGTAAGCCTGATACAAGTCGCTATTAAATCACTGTTTTTAGGCTTAACTTACATTAATCAGGTACCAGCAGCATTTTCTAGTCCCTAGAAAAACTTAAAATTGCACATACTTCAATAGCAGGATTACCTGCACGCCATTCTCCCTCTGAAGTTACCTCACTCCTCAGACATATGTGAGAACAGCAGTGGATCTTAGTTACAAGCTGCTAAGATCATAGAAAATGCAGGCAGATTCTTCTTCTAAATAATGCTTGAGATAAAATAGTACAACTCCGGTACTATTTGAAAATAACAATCTTTTGATTGAAGAAAAAACTAACTATATTTTACCACTCTCCTCTTACTACCTCCATCTTTGTTGAGAGTTGCAAGAGAATGACTGGGTATGGCAGTTAGGGGAGGAGCTATATAACAGCTCTGCTGTGGGTATCCTCTTGCAACTTCCTGTTGGGAAGGAGAATATCCCACAAGTAATGGATGATCCGTGGACTGGATACACCTTACAAGAGAAAGATTGAACATCTGGCACATCCGCCAGACACTTATGTAATAAAAAAGATAATGCAGAAATCTGATCCTTCAGAGAACTGACTGACAATTCTTTGGAGAAAGGACAAAATCCTAGGGATCCTGAACCTACTCCAAGAGTAGCCTTTGGATTCACACCAATAAAGGTATTAGTTAGAAGGTCCTTCCTCAGAGGTAACCTTCAAGGTGGAAGATAAGACATCTTCACTAGGTCTGCATACCAGATCCTGCAAGGCCAATTCAGGAGCTATTAGAATTACTGATGCTCTCTCCTGTTTGATATGAGCAAAAACTTGTGGACGGAGGGCAAACGGAGGAAACAGGAATGCTAGACTGAAATCCCAAGGAACCACCAGAGGATCTATCAGGGCGGCCTGTGCTATTTATATATAGATATACTCTTTCCTCCTTATATCTGCTATCAAGCGGTATTAATGTCAATTTCCAGTTAACATTAGAGGACGTCTTTACCTCGGTTAACAATAATCAATGAACATATGCTTACAAAATGTTGCACTCAGCTGGATTATTAAGTGATACAAATCGCTACTAAATATAACATCTGATTTTCTCCACAAAGGACTTATATGGTCTATAAAAGGACTTTGTTCTGTTATCATCATAGAGAAACCGGCATAATATGTGTTTATGTGCAAATCAGTTAGATATTTGTAGATCACATGCTTTCTCTCTAGATTGCTCCATATGTTTTCTTTAATACCTGTGATGTCTCAACATTTTGTTTGATATGCTTAAGTAATAAATCCACTGCAGTGGTGTATTTTGGAGATGACAAGCTTTTTTTAGCTGTTTACTTGTATGTTTGGTAACTTTTTGCAATAAACTGTCTGCATGGGTTTAGGTCTGTGCATGTGTAGTTCATTTTTTTTGGGTTTTGTGTTGTTCTGCAGCCATGCATTTCTAAGAAATTGGATTAAATGGGTTAAAATTTTGAGTGCTGAAATCCCCTACTTTAACTATGGTATCTCATATAGCTCTACCATTTTTCTTTATCTATATATTACTGGATTAAATTTAAATTTTAGGGGTCTGCACCACGTCTGATTTCAGCTGACCCTGAGTCATTCGATATATAAACATAATTTACCGGAAAAAATTCCTGTGTCTTTTTATTAAGACAGGTTCTGGACTTCTTAGTTTTTCTTCCACATTTTTTGTAAATTTATCTGTATTAAGGAGTAAGAAAGAGGATTCTGTATATACTCCATTCAGTGGAATAGAGAAACTATAAACAACTTAGATTGTTTAAAATTAACCCATTTATGTATTGGCTGTGGGGGAGCACAAAATCCATTTAAACATGGCCTTTACCCTCTCAGATGAACTATGGGAAGCTGAGTTAAAAGAATCCCTAACTAATACCACCCTAGAGAGCAGTGATTTGGAAACAAATGTGTATAATGCTTTCAAAAAATATAAGAATTGCATTGCAAAACAAGTAAAAGTTAGAGCTGAAAATTCTAGCTTAGCAAATTATGTAGAGAAAAAGATTGTGCCTAGAGGTCTACGGTTATTCTTAGACCCAGGCTTCAATGCAAGAGAGGAAGAAGGTGGTTTGGATTTCCTGGATGAATGGAATGAGAAATTATCAACGTGTGCCCTAAGTATGATTGAATTGCTTATAAAAAGGAATGACAAAAGATTAGAAAAACTGAAAGATGATGTTGAGAAAGCTTTGGAGGTGGTAAATAAATTTGACAATGACCCCAACTTTGGCAAATTGAATGAGGAAATGAAAACACATATTTCAAAATTACAAGCAGATATTAAGTTGAGGAAATGTAGAAAACTACACAGAGATCAAGAGGATTATGTAAATAAAAAGGTCTATGTTTATAAGTTTGATAGAGGATCATATGACTCAGGTACTGACATGTCTGATATTGAAACTGATTCAGAAAGGGCGTCAAAAAACGATGGAACACCTGGGTCTCAGAGTTCAGAACAAAGAGGAGAAGAAGGAGGGGGGGTAGGAGGAAGAGGTGGAGAGAACAGAAATTTGAACCTAGTAGAACGGAGGTATCCCCAACGAAATCAGAGAGGGAGAGGAGAGAATATGAGACAAGGGTACAGGAGCAGAGGGAGACCACGCAGAAGACCCTATCAGGGTTACTAGTCCCAAATACAGCTACAGATGAATTGCAGATAATTAATCTTTCTTCGTTCAGGTTAAATCTGACTCATATTGAAGTGTTAAAGAAAGGTTTATCCTTTTGTCCCACAAATAAATTAAACAAATTTGATTTAATTAAGGACCTTCACCTTTTTGCCAGAAAAATAGTGTTACATTACACTATGTTTCAGCGCTCTGAACAACAAAAGGATGAAGAAACTTTAAAGATATTAACATCATTTTTGTCAGAAAATGAAGAGAGTGAGCCCACTACGGGATTAAAGCCTACTTTCAGAACCAATTTTAAATTGAAATCTACTTTCATGCCCTCTATAGCACAAGTTCCAGCTGTGTCACTGTTTGTAAAAGCTGTAGAAAAACAAATCCATAAATTACCAGATGACTGGATATGGGCAGATAATCTAACAGCAAAACAGAGACAGGCTTTAAAAGAGCTAAATTCTGCAAAAGGGGTAATTTTTAAGCCAGCCGACAAGGGCGGAAATTTGGTTCTTTTAGATGAGTCGTTTTACCTGAACGAAGTTAAAAGACAGTTATCAGATAAATTGCAATATGAGAAACTCCCTAGAAATCCTATAAACCAAATGAAGTCCAAATTAAGTAGAATCTTACAAGAGGCCAAAATGGAAGGTCTGATCTCTCCAGACGAGTTCAAATTTATGAATCCGGTGTGTCCGGTTATGCCAACATTTTATATTATCCCTAAAATTCATAAAAATATGACACATCCCCCTGGGCGACCCATTGTGTCTGGGATTGGTGGCATCAGCGAACACATTGGACAATATGTTGACTTCTTCCTGAGACCTTTCCTCTTATCTCTTCCCTCTTATGTAAAAGACACTCCAGACCTGTTGAGGAAACTAGACGACCTAACTGTTTCCCCTGACACTATCCTAGTCTCTTTAGATGTGGAAAGTCTTTATTCATCTATACCACATGAGAAAGGAATTAGTGCCTGTGACGAACCAAGGTTATCCAACCCTGCACCAGTCACTTATTTGGCACAGAAAGGGTTTTCAGCCCCCTTTTCTGTCACCTACAGCTCAAATGCTGCCACCACTTAAAATTTATTAAAGGGAAAATCTTAAGGAAAACCCCAGACTTTACACATTAACTCTAGAAATACAATTTAGCAGAAAATAACCTAAAATTATACAGTTCTAATATTCCAGTCTCTTTCAGTAAAGTGGTTCAATTATTAGACAAAGGCCAAACTTAATAAAGGAATTATTTATTATGCCAAAAATATTATGCACAATGCATTAATAATAAAAAGTTGTTACAAATAAAATTACACACGCAAACAGTATTTTAAAATAAAAAGGAGAAAAACAGAATTGAATACTTTCCTAGTCTTCAAGATCTGCGCCAGGGGCTGGCATGAAAATGATGGCTCCTTACTTCTGTACAGCAGCTCCCCTTGTAAGAATGACAATCTTATTGTTAAAAAATAAGATTCTTAAACCTACTTCTCAGAGATCATGTTGCTTAACCACACCCTCCTGGGCGGGCTAAGAAACCCCACTGTCTTTACAAACTTCAATAGACTAAATTTCTTGCCTGAATTTATACAATCCATTATCATTCCTGCTAGGTAGGAAATTTCTATATTTACATATTTAGAACCTCTTAGTTTTATTGGGAGAACCAGTTTGATATCAAATATGCCATAGGTTGTCATATTTACCTGCCGTTAAAGTTATAACACTTTTAACCCACATATGTACATAATATACCAATGTCCTGTCAGTGACCTGGTCAGTTTTTGTAATGAAGGGCCTGTTTTGCATCATGCATTCTATTGACAGCTTAAGCCATAAACTTTATCCTGTGTATCTCTGTGACTAAGAGCTTCAGTGATTTTATGACTCAATGCATACACACTAGCATTTGGTGGCTAGTTAGAGGGTTCTGGCACTTCAAAGAAAATACAAACACAATTCTTCTTGAAAACAAATAACTGTTTTGAGTGCAAGCTGCACAAAGTTAACTCCATAGGAGCTGAATCCTGAGATATTTGTGACACCTCCCCCAATAAGAGATGCAAAAGGGGGTGGCTACGAGCCACTCCCGATGCGTATCAAAAGGAGCTTCCCCTTGCGGTGAGAACACCATTGCCAGACAGATTGCACCTAGCAGTTTTGGCAGCAGGATGCCCTCCTTTTAAAAGTGACACACTAGTTGCTCTACCCAACCGATTGAATATATTGCAGGGCCCCTCCCATGCAGCCTCTAGTTTGTTCTGTCTCATGGGCGTGAGTACAAGAACATTATGGACCATCTCACACACTCCCTCTCTGGCAGTAAACTCCTGCAACTGTTTTTGTGTGAATATGGCATCTCTGGGTTTTGCAGGTACCTCCCCCAATAAGGTTGGCATCTTATCCCTGAACAACACATCATCCCCTGTTACAGAGGTGCCTGTGAAACCTAGTATCTTGCTACCTATGGTGTGCTCTCTAAGCATATTGTATGCTGTCAGTTGCTGCTTAACTACCATAGGCTCTTGCCCTCCCACTGGAGTAGAATTCCTGTACTCCTGCACTCTGTTATGGTTGGTAGGGGGTTGACTAACTGCCCCCCCTTCTCCTCACTGTGGGTTCTAACTGCTGGGGACACTGATGCTGCACATTTATCAGTGTATTTGCTGAATGGCACGGTGGGGCTGTGTAAATACACTTCTCTGTACTCCTCCCCCCTGTGCCTGCAGTCTGTGTCAGTCTCTGTCCCCTAGCCTGTGCAGTCTGTTTATAGGTCACAGCTGAGGTTACTGGGGTCTCTGTCACCCACAATCTTTCACACTCACTCTGGGGGTCCCTCAAAGAGAATCCTGTACCCTCCTCCCCCACACAGTCTGAAATCTGTGGCTTTGCTGCTTCTGTCCTAGAGTGGGCTAGTTTGCCCCCCTGCTCTCTCTCACAGTCAGTCTGCCACTTTGCATAATCACACAGAATCTGGTATCCTTTTGACACTGGTGCAGACAAGCACACATCTTCCTTCTGCCATTTATCCCAACTATTGTGTCTTTTCACAGGGTACAGAATTGTCCCTGGCAGAGACTGGCACACATCATCCAGCGGCCCAGTCACCCAGTCATTCTCTCCCCCGTCAATCTCACCTCCTTCTATAGAATACACTGATTCAATCACAGACAGACACGCACCCCTCATCTGCCTTCTCTCACAAACAGCTCCTCCCTGTACAGGTAAACTCAGTTCAGGCACAGACAGACCCACACAGTCTATCGGCCTTTCTCCACCATCAGTTTCTCCCTGAACAGCTAATGGTAATTCTGCCGATACTGCTGGTTTAAGTACAGGAAGACACACACCGTCTGTCTGTCGTTCTCCCCAGTCAGCATCTCCTCGTACAGCTTCACCTCTCAGCACAGACACCCCCAGTTCAGGCACAGCCCTGCGCACACATGCACTCTGTCCTCCCTCCTGGTCATAATGTCTCTGAGCATTTTTACACACAGCCCTTTCCACATAAGGGTCCGCAACTAATGTCACTAGATCACATGTAGCATTGTCAGGCACATAAAGAGATAATAATCTACCCAAATCAGTACCCAGTAAAACATCATTAGGAATATTTTCAGATACCCCCACATTTCTTAAACCTCTCCCCACTCCCCAATCAAGATATATACGTGCCATAGGCACTGCAAGTTTCATTCCCCCAATCCCTTTAACTGCTAGAGTCTTTCCAGGGATAATGTTCTCAGAGTTCACTAGCTTTGGATGCACCA
This sequence comes from Bombina bombina, assembly GCF_027579735.1. Lineage (NCBI taxonomy): Eukaryota > Metazoa > Chordata > Amphibia > Anura > Bombinatoridae > Bombina > Bombina bombina. Next base: position 737,028,397 of record NC_069501.1, on the reverse strand, counting down.
TAGTCACTTCTGCACCTGTGTCCCTTAGCCCTAGGGTTACCTTATCTCCAACAGTCACAGGTTGCAGGTTCTCATGGTTGTTTTCCTCTGAACAGGTAACAAACAAAACAGATGCTGGTACTTCTGAGGGATTACTCCCTCCATCTGATTGCCCCAAGTTAATCCTCTCTGGGCAAGTGGAGCTGATGTGGCCCACTTTGTTGCAAATAAAACATCTGCGGGTATCCCCCTGCCCAGATGCAGCACTCGCCCCTCCTTTCCCAGAGGGAGCAGACACACTGGATAAAGGCACAGCAGGCTTTGTGAAGGGGGGTCGTGCAGCAGCTCCTTTACAGGTGGATCCCCCCTTAGAAAAGGATTTCCTCCCATTCTCTGGAGACCTGTTAGCTGTGTAAAAATCAGCCAGCTCGCCAGCTTCCAATGCTGTTATGGGCTTCCGATCTAAAACCCATTCTTGAACTCCGGCTGGGCACAGCTGCATAAATTGCTCCTTCACAATCAAATCTTCCAGCTCCTCCATAGTGGCAACTTTTAATCCTCTGACCCACTGTTTAAAGGCTGTCCTCAAGTTTCCAACAGCTGTAATATAGCTCTCTGACACACCTTTCTGCAGGGAACGGAATTTCTTTCGGTAAACTTCAGGAGTAAGATTGTATCTCCTCTGCAGGGCAGCTTTAATGGAATCATAGTCCTGATCAAACTCTGGGGGTAGTTCAGCAAACGCCTCCAGTGCAGGACCTTTCAGGCCAGGGGTAAGGTACTTGGCCCACTGCTCCCTTGGCAACTGGAACTGTCTGCAAACTTTCTCAAAGCTACGCAGGAATACATCCACATCTCCATCTTTCTCCAGGGTGGGAAAGTTCTCTGCACGCACTCTGGGAGCAGGTAGGTCTCTAGGTTCACCAACAACAGGTGAGACCATCCCTCTCTCCAACCGTGCAAGCTGTAGCTGATACTCTCTCTCTGCCTGTCGTTCAGCAGCCTGTCTCTCAGCTGCCAGAGACGCCTGTCTCTCAGCCACAGCAGCTTGTCGTTCAGCAGCCTGTCTTTCATAAAACTTTGTAATCAGTTCCATGCGCAAACTTGCATCCACTGAGCCCATATGTTTAAGAACAGTTTGCAAATAACAGTCCAAGGGATCCCCAGATTCTGATGAATCGCTGCCCCCAGCTGCAGACATCTCTCCTGAGACCTCAACTGGTGTGATTTGGCTGTTATCATAGTCAACAAGAGCTTGTATTAGTAAATCTTTGTTCTTTGAACGTGTTGGAATATCCCGCTCCTGGCATAGGAGTATAAGTGCCTCTTTAGATCGCTGCTCGTATGCCTACATAGCAAAAATAAAATAGAAAAGAACAACAGAGAATAGGGAAGGGGACTGTTTGCAATGTGTCACTATATAATGCACTGAGTTTTAGCCTTTGGAAATTGTAAGAAACAATCTCTTTTAGTACCGGGATTTCCACACTAGCAAATCCACAAGCACTAAAATCTAATAATAAAAAAAATTATCTACACCGCTGCCCACCAATTTGTGACGAACCAAGGTTATCCAACCCTGCACCAGTCACTTATTTGGCACAGAAAGGGTTTTCAGCCCCCTTTTCTGTCACCTACAGCTCAAATGCTGCCACCACTTAAAATTTATTAAAGGGAAAATCTTAAGGAAAACCCCAGACTTTACACATTAACTCTAGAAATACAATTTAGCAGAAAATAACCTAAAATTATACAGTTCTAATATTCCAGTCTCTTTCAGTAAAGTGGTTCAATTATTAGACAAAGGCCAAACTTAATAAAGGAATTATTTATTATGCCAAAAATATTATGCACAATGCATTAATAATAAAAAGTTGTTACAAATAAAATTACACACGCAAACAGTATTTTAAAATAAAAAGGAGAAAACAGAATTGAATACTTTCCTAGTCTTCAAGATCTGCGCCAGGGGCTGGCATGAAAATGATGGCTCCTTACTTCTGTACAGCAGCAACCCTTGTAAGAATGACAATCTTATTGTTAAAAAATAAGATTCTTAAACCTACTTCTCAGAGATCATGTTGCTTAACCACACCCTCCTGGGCGGGCTAAGAAACCCCACTGTCTTTACAAACTTCAATAGACTAAATTTCTTGCCTGAATTTATACAATCCATTATCATTCCTGCTAGGTAGGAAATTTCTATATTTACATATTTAGAACCTCTTAGTTTTATTGGGAGAACCAGTTTGATATCAAATATGCCATAGGTTGTCATATTTACCTGCCGTTAAAGTTATAACACTTTTAACCCACATATGTACATAATATACCAATGTCCTGTCAGTGACCTGGTCAGTTTTTGTAATGAAGGGCCTGTTTTGCATCATGCATTCTATTGACAGCTTAAGCCATAAACTTTATCCTGTGTATCTCTGTGACTAAGAGCTTCAGTGATTTTATGACTCAATGCATACACACTAGCATTTGGTGGCTAGTTAGAGGGTTCTGGCACTTCAAAGAAAATACAAACACAATTCTTCTTGAAAACAAATAACTGTTTTGAGTGCAAGCTGCACAAAGTTAACTCCATAGGAGCTGAATCCTGAGATATTTGTGACAGTGCCTGTAAACTTTTCTTAGAAAGTAGGGGTTCAAACAGTGACATGCATACAGCCTTTGTCATAAAACTTCTTCATTTCATTCTTGAAAACAATGTTTTTCAGTTTGATGGCTCAGTATATAGGCAGGTCAGGGGGACAGCTATGGGTGCAGTATGTGCACCAACTTATGCGTGTCTCCACTTGGGAGCATGGGAGCTGGATGTCTTTGATCAATATAGTGAGACATTTGACTCCCATGTGTCCCTATGGATTAAGTTTGTGGATGACATCTTTATCCTATGGGATGGCCCCCTGACCTGCCTACATGATTTTATTTCTAAGTTGAATAAAAATGATCGAAACATCTTTCTGACTTATTCCTATAGTAATAAGGAATTACCCTTTTTAGACATCTGTATCAAAAGGGAAGGAAGCCGTATCTCAACTGAAAATTTTCGTAAGGACACGGCAACAAACAACCTGTTGGAAGCCTCGAGTGGGCATCCAGAGCCCTTGAAAAAGGGCATTCCATATGGCCAACTCTTGAGATTAAAGAGAAACTGTTCTTCAAATACTAAATTTAATTATCATGCTGAGAGAATGTGTAAACGTTTCATTGAAAGAGGTTATTCTCATAACCTGGTTAAAAAAACCCTAAATAAAGTAAGTAAGCTGAATCGTCAAGACCTTTTGTATAATCAAAAAGAAACAAAAATTGAGAATAATATCAGATTCATTACTACATTTAATTGCCAATGGCAAAGTATAAGAAATATTCTATCTCAAAATTGGCATTTTTTAACCTTAGATGACAAAATAGCAGATAAGGTAGGAAATAGACCCCTTTTGACCGCAAGGAAACCTCCTAATCTTAAAGATAAGTTAGTTAGAAGTAGATTTACTCGGTCTGAACCAGCTACAAACTGGTTAACTAATAAACAAGTGAAAGGGAGCTTTCCTTGTGGGCATTGTGTCTATTGTCCCTATTTGCCAAAAAGCAAAACATTTTCTGCCAATACAGATAAAACTTATACTATTAGATGCTTTTCAAATTGTAACTCAGTGGGGGTTGTTTATCTTTTGGGGTGCTCCTGTCCCCTGTTCTATGTGGGTAAAACAAAACGTTTGTTCAAGGACAGGGTACAGGAGCACAGAGATGACATCCTCTACGGGAGAGATACAAGTGTAGCTCGTCATTTTAAGGAGATTCATAATAGTAGTACTGTCTCTTTAAGATTTATAGGGATTGACAGAGGAATAACAAATGGAAGAGGTGGAGATGAGGATAATTGTTTGTTAAAAAAAGAAGCAAGATGGACTTTTATGCTAAATACGGTGTCACCTTTTGGTTTAAACGAAAGGATTGAATATGCATCGTTTTTAAAATAGAGGTTCATATCTGAAATTTGAAATTCTCCATTTGTTGTAACTGGAGAAAAAACAAATGAGTGAAAAGCTATATCAGCATTAGTAAACTTTATAAATAGGCCATTAACTATGACCTTTATTTTCTCTTAAATTTGTTTCATAGTTGTGGGTCTGTATGTCAAAATATACCATCATAGTAACCATTATAGTAATTCAGCTAGTCATTTCAAATTTATAGAATTTAAATCAATATGGGATTTATGTAAAGTAATTCTATCTAGGCATAGTAACCAAAGAAATAAAGTTTAATTGAGCTGCAACATGCATAAGGTTTTCTCGCATGCAGTTGTTGTTTTTTGTACAAAGTTGCCAAATAAAAAATGTTCCATCTTGTTAAAATAGGCCACATTGTATTAATCTATACATTGGTAATCATTGAACTTATCTTTAAAATAGACAGGAATGTCCGGCTTAAGATTTTAAAAGGGTGTGTGTAAATAGCTAATTTGATTGGCTGAGGTACTATCTCCCAGTTCATTGGTTTTGCAATAAAGGCTGACAATTGGAGAAGATGGACAGTCCTGACGAGGCCCCTGTTTCGCTCAGCATTATGGGGCGAAACGCGCGTCGACTTTCCCAGAAACAGCTATCATTGCACCTGTGAATTAAGCAGCTGGCCTGAGCCTGCCCGGGAATTTCAAAATTCAAACTGAAGAAGCAAGCCTGGATCTTGCGGTAATCAAGTGGTTGCTTTAAGCCGCCTGGATACGGTTTACGCACAGAAGCAAAGTATACACCTGCAAGTTTGTGTCCCCAGTGAGCAGGGAGACGCGGTTGTGAAGAGGTGAGATAAGGATGTCGGAGGCTCATGTCCCGGTCCGTTTGCCAATAATACTGTGACTTTGTTTTCTCTGAGTTTTGCTGCAATATTTCAACACAGGTTTGCTTTGTTGTATCTGCTTTTCACCACTGAATGAAGATTTATCTGCTATCAAGCGGTATTAATGTCAATTTCCAGTTAACATTAGAGGACGTCTTTACCTCGGTTAACAATAATCAATGAACATATGCTTACAAAATGTTGCACTCAGCTGGATTATTAAGTGATACAAATCGCTACTAAATATAACATCTGATTTTCTCCACAAAGGACTTATATGGTCTATAAAAGGACTTTGTTCTGTTATCATCATAGAGAAACCGGCATAATATGTGTTTATGTGCAAATCAGTTAGATATTTGTAGATCACATGCTTTCTCTCTAGATTGCTCCATATGTTTTCTTTAATACCTGTGATGTCTCAACATTTTGTTTGATATGCTTAAGTAATAAATCCACTGCAGTGGTGTATTTTGGAGATGACAAGCTTTTTTTAGCTGTTTACTTGTATGTTTGGTAACTTTTTGCAATAAACTGTCTGCATGGGTTTAGGTCTGTGCATGTGTAGTTCATTTTTTTGGGTTTTGTGTTGTTCTGCAGCCATGCATTTCTAAGAAATTGGATTAAATGGGTTAAAATTTTGAGTGCTGAAATCCCCTACTTTAACTATGGTATCTCATATAGCTCTACCATTTTTCTTTATCTATATATTACTGGATTAAAAATATGTATGTATATATATATATATATATATATATATATATACATACACATAGAACCTGTTTTTAATAATACCTTTATATAGTTGGCGCCTCTTATAGATACCTGTTTTGGCACTGCAGTGCCGACCACGTATCTTGGATATCCTTTAAGATCTCTGTATGCGAGTCTGCTTGTTGAAAAGATGGCACCTGAATTAATATGTCATCCAGGTACGGCGCTACTGCAATTCCTGAGATGATCACTGCCAAGAGAGCCCCCAGAACCTTTGAGAAAATTATGGGAGCTGAGGCAAGGCCAAACGGAGCAGTCACAAATTGAAAGTGTTTGTCTAGAATCTCAGGAAGTTGTGATGATCGCTGTGGATGGGAACATGAAAATATGCGTCCTTCCCGTCTATGGTCGTCATGAACTGACCCTCTTGGACCAAAGGAAGAATGGAATGAAAGGTTTCCATTCTAAAGGACGGTACTCTGAGAAACTTGTTGAGATACTTCAGGTCTAGAATAGGTCGAAAAGTTCCCTCTTTTTTGGGAACCACAAACAAATTTAAATATAATCCTAGGTCCTGTTCCCATACTGGAACTGGAACTATCACTCCCAGGGAGAAAAGATACTGAAAACATTTCAAGAATGCCTCTCTCTTTATCTGGACTGCAGATAATTTTGAGAGGCGGAACCTGCCCCTGGGAGGAAAAGTTTTGAATTCTATTTGGAAACTCTGAGATACTATGTCCAGAGCCCAAGAATCTGGGACATCTCGTATCCATGCCTGATAGAAAAGAGAAAGTCTGCCCCCCACTTGATCCGATCCCGGACCGGGGGCAAACCCATCATGCTGCCTTAGACTCAGCTGCGGGCTTCTTTAATTGCTTCCCCTTGTTCCAAGACTGATTGGCTTTCCAAGAAAACTTGGACTGTTCCGTCTTGGAAGACCTCTGAAGTTATGAAAGGGACGAAAATTAACTTGGCGTCCTTTAGGTCTGTTCTTCTTGTCTTGTGGTAGAAAAGACCCATTTCCACCCGTAATGTCAGAAATAATTTCAGCCAGACCAGGCACAAACAAGGTCTTACCCTTGTAAGGAAGTACCAGAAGCTTGGACTTAGAGGTAACATCAGCTAATCAAGATTTCAGCCACAACGCCCTGCGGGCTAGGACACTGAAGCCAGATATCTTGGCTCCCAGTCTAATAACTTGCATGGAAGCATCAGAAATAATGGGATTGGCTAGTTTGAGAGCCTTAATCCTGGCCTGGATCTCCTCCAAAGGAATCTCTAACAAAATAGATTAAGACAAGGCGTCGCACTAATAAGATGCCACACTTGACACAGAGGCAATACAAACTACAGGTTACCATTGAAAACCTTGATGAACATACATCATTGACAAATAAGCCTCCAGCTTCTAGTCTATGGGATCCTTAAAGGAGCAGCTATCCTCTATAGGGATCGTAGTTCTCTTAGCCAGTAAAGAAATGGCCCCTTCTACTTAAGGCACTGTGCACCATAATCAATGGAGACAGTGACAGGAAACATCTTTTTAAAGATGGGAGACGGGGAGAAAGGTATCTCTGGCTTCTCCCATTTCTGTGAATAATCTTCGTTGCACAGTCTAGAAACACTTCCACGGAGGAAGGAACATCATAGTATTTCTAAAGTTTGCTAGACTTCCTAGGGTTGACAACGACAGGAGTGAGTATTGGAGTCGTCCAAAGTAGCCAAAACCTCCTTTAACAATACACGAAGGTGTTCAAGCTTAAATCTGAAGGAAACTTCTTCAGCATTAGATGAAGCAATTATAATGTCCAAATCTGAGATATCACCCTCAGAGGCTACCGACGTATCCTTCTCATCAGACTTATGAGTAAGGGCAACCTAAGTTGTAGAGGCTGGGACAGAAACCTTACTATCTGAATCTCTTGTGTTTTCCCTTTAGCATAGGAAAAGCAGCTAATGCCGCAGATACCGCAGAAGATACCTGAGCAGCAATTTCTGCAGGCAAATAAGCTCCTCCAGGAGACTGAGAGGAAGCGCAGGGCACTGTGACGCCATTAAGGCTTGGGACGTTTGAGGAGAAAACCGTGGCATTGCCTGAACAGCATCTTCCTGAGAGATATTAGACTTAGAGACAGAAAGTTTATCTTTATGTTTTAAAGTCCTATCTAGACAAGAGGTGCAAAATTGCATGGGCAACACAATTTGGTTCTCTAAACATAGTAGACACTTGTCCATAGGAACAGAATCCTGTTCCATGACTAAGGAAAATGTATTGGCAAAAAAGAAAAAAGAAACTTACTTTATATATTGGTACTGTCACTTTAAGAATCAACAAGGCGGTATAGTCTTCGGCTAAGTAGACATCCCACACCCTCACAACCTCACAACTTACAGGTATTTAGCCCCAGCACTACACAATAAAAATGCTAAGGAGCAATTTGAGAAAAAATAAAACAGCTTGTCAAAACTATCTAAACAAGGCCTCTACACCTCAGCTTTATACTGAGGTGCCTACCTGCCCCCTCCGATAACCAAGTGATCCCAGCAGCAAACGAGAACATCTGGATTTACAAGCCAGTCTCTCCACTCGCATCCAGCCACCACCACCGCTCAGATAACACAGAGAGAGCGGAATCAGAAGGACACATGACCGGCAAAAATGAAGCTGTGGCACAGAAGGAAAGCGCATGCTTCATAGTCGGCAAATGCAGACAAATAAAAGAGCAGTACTTGATAGATGCTAGCATTTTTGCCATAAAAAAATGAGCCAAGTTAAAAATTAAAAAATAAATGCCTGAGCCAACAATAGAGGGTTAACTCCTTTCTGCCCATGAAGGAGATTAACCCTTTAAGTCTCTTAACCCACATACAAATAAAGTGCATGCCCACTGCTTATAAATAATCCTCTATGAATGATTTTAGTCCTAAAGTAAAGTGCATAGAGTCTCCTTAACCCTTTCTGTGCAAGTCTCCCAGCCCCAGAAGACAAAAACACTTACCTGCACATGTAGCTGTCAGGCAGGAGGACAGCTTACAAGGCGTGAAAGGACTCATAATCCTTACAGAGACCTGTAGAAAAAGAAAGAACAGAGTAAAATGACTCTGATTTTCTATAATAGGGCAGCTAAATTTTAGGAAAACTAAGCAAGGCCCACCTCACAAGTTCCTAACTGCTTTAAAGCCACCACTAGCCTACTGAAGAGATTAACGTGGACTATGGCTAGACCCCCAAAAATCTTGCTTGTAGCAAAGGAAATCCAATTTTCTTCAGACACCAAAACTTCACCTCCTCCATTGACAGAGGCAAAGAGAATGACTGGGGATTGTGGGTAGGGGAGAGATACTTAACAGCTTTGCTGTGGTGCTCTTTGTCTCCTCCTGCTGGCCACGAGTGATATTCCCACTAGTAATTGATGATGTTGTGGACTCACCATATCATAGGAAAGAAATACACATTATTTGCACTTATTTATACATGTACTCAACTGAATGGATGTTATACTACTTGAGATGCTTCCTCACTTTATCTCATGACTTTAAACTAGACCAACAAGTGCTACACTATATACATATGTAAAGACCTGCACAGACTCTCCTTGGATACTACGGTGGCATATACGCACACAGATTTTGTGGGGTGACCCTCTTATAGAGCTGTTGCAGGTCTTGGAATCCTGTTCTTGTATGTATTCTGATTTAAGAGCTAATTGATATTGAAAATCTTTTGACATGATGGAGAGCTGGCCATGCTTTATTTGTAATTTTTTAATTTTTCTGTTTTTGTACAAGGAAATTTATATTTTGTGAAGAATGTGTTGAATTCCATGTCTTTTATAGGGCTTATTGCTTCTTATATAATTTCTTATTGTTCATGGTTTAATAAAAGTTAAACTTACCTTACTCTTCTCATTGAAAACAGAGTTAGACTGGAAAGAAGTAGTATCATCAACTAAAAATCAAGACACAAGTTAAAATTAGAATTGATTTTGAATAAGAATCATAATGTCGGAAATTAATATATGACACCTATTTTGCAACAATATGTTGGTTTATTATATTCCTGCTATGTATTTATTTGAATGTTTAAACATATAAAACCAAAGACAGCTATGATCCAGAGAAACAAAAAGCATATAAGTAAGTTTTAATAAACTAAAAAAAAAATATATACTGAAAACCAACTATGTTAAATGTCATTAATTGATTATTCCAAGTTAAGACTCACTTTCAGAGTTGCAGTTGTTCTCCACTTCCATTGTTTCTTCTTCTTTTACTAATCTGTCATTGAAAACTATAACAGAATCTTGATTTGAGGTCTCTTTTGCCCAATTACACTTAAGTGAAGACTGTTGCACCTTTCTGTCCTCATAAACTACTTCTTGTAACCAAGGAAAGCATATCACTACAAGATACCAGTGGGATCTGGAACAAAAAGATCAGACATAAGTAATAAACAAAAGAAATGCTATGTCATACAACAGAGTAATTAGAAACAAAAATCTGTTTAATTGGTAAGTTATTGTCTACTTGGAGAAACAGAATGTAATAAACCTTAAACTTACCCCATCATTCTCCAGTCAATGTAAAAATCAGTCCTTTGAGGTATGCAGAGAGAAACACTGGAACCTCAGGACCCCAATAACCATAACAGTAAACAAATATGTGCTGTCATTAATTATAATTACCAATATATTCTATTCTGATACCCCTTACATTATTTTTAACAGCAAAACATAGCTGTTCATAATTGCTAAGCGACATTTTATATTAACTGCATAACATGTTTTAAAGAATGTACTAGTTTTAAGGTTATGTATGGCTCACAACTAAGTGTTTGAAAAACTGATGTGAACCTCTACATGTCAAGAATCAAAAAACATAATTTATGCTTACCTGATAAATTTATTTCTCTTGTGGTGTATCCAGTCCACGGATCATCCATTACTTGTGGGATATTCTCCTTCCCAACAGGAAGTTGCAAGAGGATCACCCACAGCAGAGCTGTCTATATAGCTCCTCCCCTAACTGCCACCTCCAATCATTCGACCGAAGACAAGCAAGAGAAAGGAGAAACTATAGGGTGCAGAGGTGACTGTAGTTTAAAGTTAAAAAATAGCTGCCTTAAAATGACAGGGCGGGCCGTGGACTGGATACACCACAAGAGAAATAAATTTATCAGGTAAGCATAAATTATGTTTTCTCTTGTAAGGTGTATCCAGTCCACGGATCATCCATTACTTGTGGGATACCAATACCAAAGCTAAAGTACACGGATGAAGGGAGGGACAAGGCAGGTACTTAAACGGAAGGTACCACTGCCTGTAAAACCTTTCTCCCAAAAATAGCCTCCGAAGAAGCAAAAGTATCAAATTTATAAAATTTTGAAAAAGTATGAAGCGAAGACTAAGTCGACGCCTTGCAAATCTGTTCAACAGAAGCCTCATGTTTAAAGGCCCATGTGGAAGACATAGCTCTAGTAGAATGAGCTGTAATCCTTTCAGGAGGCTGCTGGCCAGCAGTCTCATAAGCTAAGCGTATTATACTTCTTAGCCAAAGCGAAAGAGAAGTTGCCGAAGCCTTTTGGCCTTTCCTCTGTCCAGAGTAGACAACAAACAAAGCAGATGTTTGACGAAAATCTTTAGTAGCTTGTAAATAATACTTTAAAGCACGAACCACGTCAAGATTGTGCAATAGATGTTCCTTCTTTGAAGAAAGATTAGGACACAATGACGGAACAACAATCAACTGATTGAAATTCTTATTAGATACCACCTTAGGAAAAAACCCAGGTTTGGTATGCAAAACTACCTTATCTGCATGGAAGATCAGATAAGGGGAATCACATTGTAAGGCAGATAACTCGGAAACTCTACGAGCCGAGGAAATAGCTACCAAAAATAGAACTTTCCAAGATAAAAATTCGATATCTATGGAATGAAGAGGTTTAAACGGAACCCCTTGAAGAACTTTAAGAACCAAATTTAAACTCCATGGCAGAGCAACGGGTTTAAACACAGGCTTGATTCTAACTCAAGCCTGACAAAAAGCCTGAACGTCTGGAACATCCGCCAGACGCTTGTGCAAAAGAATAGACAGAGCAAAAATCTGTCCCTTTAAGGAACTAGCTGACAATCCTTTTTCCAATCCTTCTTGGAGAAAGGATAATATCCTGGGAATACTGACTTTACTCCATGAGTAACCCTTGGATTCGCACCAATAAAGATATTTACGCCATATCTTATGATAGATTTTCCTGGTGACAAGCTTTCGTGCCTGAATTAAGGTGTCAATGACTGACTCGGAGAAGCCACGCTTTGATAAAATAAAGCGTTCAATCTCCAGGCAGTCAGTCTCAGAGAAATTAGATTTGGATGGTTAAAAGAACCCTGAAGTAGAAGGTCCTGTCTCAGCGGCAGAGTCCATGGTGGAAAGGATGACATGTCCACCAGATCTGCATACCAAGTCCTGCATGGCCACGCAGGTGCTATCAAGATCACTGATGCTCTCTCCTGCTTGATTTTGGCAATCAGACGAGGGAGCAGAGGAAACGGTGGAAACACATAACCTAGGAAGGTTGGGATCCCTGGACCTGGATCAGTAACAAGGAAGTTTGGCGTTCTGGCGAGACGCCATGAGATCCAGTTCTGGTTTGCCCCAACGAAGAATCAATTGTGCAAACACCTCCGGATGGAGTTCCCACTCCCCCGGATGAAAAGTCTGTCGACTTAGAAAATCCGCCTCCCAGTTCTCTACACCTGGGATATGGATAGCTGATAGGTGGCAAGAGTGAATCTCTGCCCAACTAATTATCTTTGAGACTTCCAACATCGCTAGGGAACTCCTTGTTCCCCCTTGATGGTTGATGTAAGCCACAGTCGTGATGTTGTCCGACTGAAATCTTATGAACCTCATTGTCGCTAGCTGAGGCCAAGCCTGAAGAGCATTGAATATCGCTCTTAGTTCCAGAATGTTTATCGGAAGGAGTGTCTCCTCCTGAGTCCATGATCCCTGAGCCTTCAAGGAGTTCCAGACTGCCCCCAGCCTAGAAGGCTGGCATCTGTCATTACAATTGTCCAATCTGGCCTGCGAAAGGTCATACCTTTGAACAGATGGACCCGAGATAGCCACCAGAGAAGAGAATCCCTGGTCTCTTGATCCAGATTTAGTAGAGGGGACAAATCTGTGTAATCCCCATTCGACTGACTGAGCATGCAGAGTTGCAGCGGTCTGAGATGTAGGCGGGCAAACGGCACTATGTCCATTGCCGCTACCATTAAGCCAATTACTTCCATACACTGAGCCACCGAAGGACGAGGAGTGGAATAAAGAACACGGCAGGAATTAAGAAGTTTTGATAACCTGGTCTCTGTCAGGTAAATCCTCATTTCTACAGAATCTCTTAGAGTTCCCAGAAAGGAGACTCTTGTGAGAGTGGATAGAGAACTCTTTTCTTCGTTCACTTTCCACCCATGCGACCTCAGAAATGCCAGAACTATGTCCGTATGAGACTTGGCAATTTGGAAATTTGACGCCTGTATCAGAATGTCGTCTAAATAAGGGGCCACTGCTATGCACCACGGCCTTAGGACCGCCAGAAGTGACCCCAGAACCTTCGTAAAGATTCTTGGGGCTGTAGCTAACCCAAAGGGAAGAGCTACAAACTGGTAATGCCTGTCTAGGAAGGCAAACCTGAGAAACCGATGATGATCTTTGTATATCGGAATGTGAAGATAAGCATCCTTTAAATCCACTGTAGTCATGTATTGACCCTCCGGGATCATAGGTAGGATGGTACGAATAGTCTCCATCTTGAATGATGGGACCCTGAGAAATTTGTTTAAGATCTTGGATTTAAGATTGGTCTGAAGGTTCCCTCTTTTTTGGGAACCACAAACAGATTTGAATAGAATCCTTGTCCCTGTTCCTCCTTTGGAACTGGGTGGATCACTCCCATAATTAGGAGGTCTTGAACACAGTGTAAAAATGCCTCTCTCTTTATCTGGTTTGCAGATAATTGTGAAAGGTGAAATCTCCCTTTTGGAGGAGAAGCTTTGAAGTACAGAAGATATCCCTGGGATACAATTTCCAACGCCCAGGGATCCTGGACATCTCTTGCCCAAGCCTGGGCGAAGAGCGAAAGTCTGCCCCCTACTAGATCCGTTACCGGATCGGGGGCCAATCCTTCATGCTGTCTTAGAGGCAGCAGCAGGCTTTTTGGCCTGCTTACCTTTGGTCCAAGTCTGGTTAGGTCTCCAGACCGATTTGGACTGGGCAAAAGTTCCCTCTTGTTTTGTATTAGAGGAAGTTGATGCCGCACTCGCCTTGAAGTTTCGAAAGGCACGAAAATTAGACTGTTTGGCCCTTGATTTGGACCTATCCTGAGGAAGGGCATGACCTTTTCCTCCAGTGATATCAGAAATGATCTCCTTGAAACCAGGCCCGAATAGGGTCTGCCCCTTGAAAGGAATATTAAGCAGCTTAGACTTTGAAGTAACGTCAGCTGACCACGATTTAAGCCATAACGCCCTACGCGCCTGAATAGCAAAACCAGAATTCTTAGCTGTTAGTTTAGTCAAATAAACAATGGCATCAGAAACAAAAGAATTGGCTAGCTTAAGTGCTCTAAGCTTGTCAAGTATATCATCCAATGGGGTCTCTACCTGTAAAGCCTATTCCAGAGACTCAAACCAGAAGGCCGCCGCAGCAGTGACTGGGGCAATGCATGCAAGGGGCTGTAGAATAAAACCTTGTTGAATAAACATTTTCTTAAGGTAACCCTCTAACTTTTTATCCATTGGATCTAAGAAAGCACAACTGTCCTCGACAGGGATAGTAGTACGCTTAGCTAGTGTAGAAACTGCTCCCTCCACCTTAGGGACCGTTTGCCATAAGTCCCGTGTGGCGGCATCTATTGGAAACATTTTCTTAAAAATAGGAGGGGGAGAGAACGGCACACCTGGTCTATCCCATTCCTTAGTAATAATTTCCGTAAACCCCTTAGGTATTGGAAAAACATCAGTGTAAACAGGTACTGCATAGTTTAAACACACAAGGATGAACAGTGGCACTACTTAGACTTTTCCTCTTATAATAAGTCAAATTCAGAGGTAAGAGTTAGATTAATTCTACTGTATGTTAGAGGAAATGGTGCTTGTGCACAAATATAAATATGAACACAAAGGAAGAATGGTATAAAGGATACCAGACTACCCAAAGTATGCACTTACAGCACTCTAGGTCTGAACTAAAGGTTGGGATTCCTTAACAGGATATTAAAATATAACTTTTATTGGTATTAAAATTAAAAAACCAAAGTTGTTTGGTTAATACATACACGATTAAAATTTGCTCCAGTGCTCAAATCAGTATAATGAGTTTCACATTAGATCACAATTTATGATAATTCGGCCTGAATAAATTCACTAGTAATAGTGATCTAAATAGTTCAATAGATCAACTCGGTAATGGTTACCATCAGAGTGTTCATCTGAATAGTAGAGCTCATGTATAAATTCTGATCAAGGTTGTGTACTCTCAGCTATATAAACTTATGCTATCATCATTCAATATAATGGGTGATAGCAGAGTAATGATTATTGTATATTAATAATGATTATCCACGAATAGGGGTACTGGTGAATTAAATATTCACAAAAACGAGGGTTTGATCAGTTATAACCTGGGTTATAATTTTAGCCTGTATATTTGTACTGCATAGGTACTGCATAGTATTTATCCAATCTACACAATTTCTCTGGCACTGCAATTGTATCACAGTCATTCAGAGCAGCTAAAACCTCCCTGAGCAACACGCAGAAGTGTTCAAGCTTAAATTTAAATGTTGATATCTCAGAATCAGGTTGAATCCTCTTCAGAAAAATCACCCACAGAAAGAAGCTCTCTTTCCTCAGCTTCTGCATATTGTGAGGGGGTATCAGACATAGCTACTAAAGCGTCAGTATGCTCTGTATTTCTTCTAACTCCAGAGCTGTCTCGCTTTCCTCGTAACCCAGGTAGTCTGGATAATACCGCTGACAGTGTATTATCCATGACTGCCGCCATGTCTTGTAATGTAAACGCCATGGGCGCGCTAGAGGTACTTGGCGCCTCTTGAGCGTGAGACCCTTGAGCGGGATTCGAAGGTTCTGACACGTGGGGCGAGTTAGTCGGCATAACTTCCCCCTCGTCACATTCCTCTGGTGATAAATTTTTTAAAGACAGAATATGGTCATTATTACTTAAAGTGAAATCAGTACATTTGGTACACATTCTAAGAGGGGGTTCCACCATGGCTTCTAAACATAATGAACAAGGAGTTTCCTCTATGTCAGACATGTTTAAACAGACTAGCAATGAGACCAGCAAGCTTGGAAAACACTTTAAAGCAAGTTAACAAGCAAAAAATAAAAACGGTACTGTGCCTTTAAGAAAAATAAAAAAAGGTCAGAATTTGAAAAACAGTGAAAAAAAGCAGTAAATCAAACGAAATTTTTACAGTTTGTATAATAAGCTAACAGAGCATTGCACCCACTTGCAAATGGATGATTAACCCCTTAGTTTAAAAAACGGATCAAAAAACCGATATAGACGTTTTTTAACAGTCACAACAAACTGCCACAGCTCTGCTGTGGCCCTACCTTCCCATACAAACGACTTTGGAAAGCCTAAAAACCCTTCAGAGAGGTCCTATAGCATTCAGGGGACTCCTAGAGGGAAGCTGGATGTCTCAGTCTGCAAAAGTTACTGCGCAATTAAGCGCTAAATTAGGCCCCTCCCACTCATGTCTACACAGTGGGAGGCCTAAGAAAACTGTTTCTAGGCAAATTTAAGCCAGCCATGTGGAAAAAAACTAGGCCCCAATAAAGTTTTATCACCAAAACATATATAAAAACGTTTAAGCACTCCCAGCAAACGTTTTATATGACAGGAATTGAAAAATAATAAGAGTATTACCTTTGACAGTAAGCATAATACCAGTCGCTATTAAATCACTGTAATCAGGCTTACCTTAAATAAATCTGGTATCAGCAGTATTTTCTAGCATTTACATTCCTCTAGAAAAAATTTAAACTGCACATACCTCATAGCAGGATAACCTGCACGCCATTCCCCAGCTGAAGTTAACTCTCTCTTCAGTTATGTGTGAGAACAGCAATGGATCTTAGTTACAACCTGCTAAGATCATTAGAGACCACAGGCAGATTCTTCTTCTATTATCTGCCTGGAACCAAAATAGTACAACTCCGGTACCATTTGAAAATAACAAACTTTTGAATTGAAGAAAAAACAACTACATTTCACCACATCTCTCTTACTGCTTCCATGCTTGTCGAGAGTTGCAAGAGAATGACTGGAGGTGGCAGTTAGGGGAGGAGCTATATAGACAGCTCTGCTATGGGTGATCCTCTTGCAACTTCCTGTTGGGAAGGAGAATATCCCACAAGTAATGGATGATCCGTGGACTGGATACACCTTACAAGAGAAAACAGATGAGTAAAGCTGACCGTACAGTTTTGGAACAAGTCTAGTGGTAGCAAATCCATTAACAAGTTTAAAGACAAGCTACGTTAGGTTTAAATGGATTTCGCAACACCATCTGAAGAACCAAATTAAGATCCCAAGGAGTATTTCTGAAAGCAGTATAAATCCTTCACAAAAACCTTGAACGTTGTAAAGGTATTGATACGTTTTCCCCTCAAACCATTTAGAAAAAAACTGCCATAATACTGTAATAAGTCTTTGCTGTAATTGTCTTCCAGATCTGCAAAACAACAATCCTCTTATATTTTTCAGAGTCAAAGACTGCAATAAAGCCAGCAGTGCCAAGTAATGGTAAAGAAAGAGACAATGACAAAAGATTTAGAACTTGAGGAAGTAACCTGATACTATAATATACTATGTCCAAAAACTATCTTCTCTCAGTCCAAGCTAGGAAATGTCATATGTTTGAATAATATAAAGAAGCGTTACAAATTGAAGAAATACTTAAGCCAGGCAGAATCACCAAAGAATTAAAACTGCATCTAAATATTCCAAACAGTGCCATAGCGCTTAAGACATTTTTATATATATATATATATATATATATATATATATATATATATAAAAAAAGACCAATCTAGTTTGCGAAAACCAACTCCAGTGAAGAATGTTTTCCAACAGATGGGAATGACCCTACCTAGTGATAGAGATTAATCTTTTGTGACACAGCCACAAAATACCCATTCTTCTGTGCCAGAAGGAACAACTAAAACAACATATTGTGAAACAAAGAATAAGAGATCACCTACAGGGTGGATACAATTAGACCCAAGATTACAAATCAATCTTTTCATGTTGGTAAATGCATGTTGCTTTTAACAGTGTGTATGCAATTCATTGGAAGCTACTGTACCTCTGATGTATAAAAGCTCACACTGCATTCATTTAGTATATCTTTTTTTTGTCTAATGCTTAATTACCTGTTTGGTTAATCAGCCTATTGCATTTGACAACCATACCCAACTATAGTGCCTGCTGTTCATACCTACCTATAATACCTGAAATTATCTTGAGTACATGCTGGCTATACCCAGCCTAATGTAACTGTCATATAACAATGCCTGCCAGACATGACATACATCTTGCAGCTAGACCCTGCTTTCCATTACTATCTATAGTACCCATTTGGTCCTACAAGTCTGTTTATTGAATAAGCTTGGCCTGTTAACTAACAATAATACCTGATGGTCTGTTATCTGTCAACTTTTGTATGCTTAAAGGGACAGTATACTGTAAAATAGTTTTTCCCTTAATGTGTTTACAATTGCTTTTTTTACCAACTGCAGAGTAAAAAATGTATGAAAATTAGCTTTTTAAGGTTTATTTCTGTATATTAAAGCTCTGATTTTGTGTTTTGAAGCCACAACCTAATAAAATAGGTTGAGCTTGTAGGTATAATCAGATCTCATTACTGTATCACATTGTGTACATATACCTGCTTCTTTATCTTATATCTGTCCTTAAAACAATCACCAATACTTTGAGAGAACAATGGAAAATCAACATTTTATTACCTTATCTCTGCTATATCACACTGGGAGTGTAATTTCTTCTGCTGGCTGTGTTTACAAAGCTTATCTATAGCTGGTACGCGCGGCCACAAACTTTCAGAATAGGTGGGGATACCACATGCTAAATTAACCATTTCAAATGCCAATATAAGGGTAAAGGAGCTACTTGTAAACAATTTAATACACTCCAGCAGGTAAAGTGGATCATTGGGAACAAATTAAAGGGGAGAAAATATTTGAGTAAACTGTCCCTTTAACTTTACCTGCTATCTTGTAAATTAGATACTTTTCATAAACCAACAGTTACTTAGTTATGTTATGCTCTGTGCACCAGCATTTAAACAGTGTGTCTGCTCATAGAGCTAATGGTGGCTTGCATCATGGAAACTGAGTTATCATCAACACAAGGCACCACTGATTTTCAGAGCAGACACACTGTTTAAAATGCTGGTGCACTATGTAGATATGCAACATGTATCCCTGCACAGTAAAAGCTCTCAATGAAACAGCTTTTACTAGAAGAGTTTTTACTAATACTAAAACTAGAACTTTCAACTTTTAACTAAAAGAAGGTTCATTTTTACATTTGTCAAATTGGAAAATTTCCTATTTTTATTTATTTTTAGATTGTCTGTCAACTAGGCAAACATATCCATATCTTTATAACATAAGTTAAAAAAGGCTTACTTTTCATTCACTGGCACAAAGATGAAGTCCTTTTTGAAAATATCAACATCTCGAGTCCATGTTTTCACACTTTGATGTCGTCGCTCTGCTGCTCTGATGAAAACATAAATGTTCAAAACACAATTATTCACAATTTAAATGTTTTAAAAGCTCAAAAATATACAACTGAAATAAACAGAATAATAAATATGTAATACAAATTATTTTCTAAACAGCAGGAAAATCCTACAATTTTCAAGCTAAACATAACACAAGCAAGAATGTAATAAATAAACTAAACAGTGCAATCTGTACTTAGCTATATTTGAATACATAAGTGATTATCAATCAGAGTTTTGGGGTTCACAAGACTATCATAAACAGCAAAGGAAATAGGACCAGGTGATAAATAGTAGAAAACTTGATAACTGTGTAGAAACCACACCATCATGTTTGACATCGGCAGCTTTCTAGTTTTGTAACATTTTCAAAAATAAATATAATCTACTAAATGCTGCAACGTATATGGAATCATTTAAAATATTAGTTTGCTGTTATATAGGTTATGGTAAAAAAATAAACTATCATAATTCACACAGCATGCAATTTACTTATGTAATCACATTTACTTAGTACTTTTTCATTCTATGAAACAATGCATATAATTAATGCAAACACTGCTGAAGACACAACAAAAAATACCAACAACAAAAGACACCACGACAACAAAGAAAATATGGTAAAATTAGTAATTTGGAACATGTTTTAAATGCATGCTCTCATCTAAAATTAATGCCCCTTCAAAGCATCTGTTAATGATATTAATTTAATAAAAATTAAAAACAATTATATAATTTTAACCGTTTAATCGTATAGTTGCCTCTCTATAGTTTTACATTCAAGTTTGAAAAAGTTATGATAAACAAAACTTATGGACATTTGTGGTCTGCTTGCAAGAATGACAATTGCTTTTACTCTGGGTGATGTTTTCAAATATCAAGCCTTCAAGATATGGAATCTATATCCTGAAATTAAGAAATATAAGACTTAATCCAAAAGCCACTGCCCCAAAGCTGGTTTAGTCCCAATACTACACTTGACAAATCAGAATTTAAAATAAGTAAACAACACAAACTGTAATACAAAGTATGGACTGGGCTCTCCCTCTAAATATAAGCATTGGAAAAACTCTTTACTTAGCTTGCGGAAGAGGTATTTGGTAATAAAACTGAGAACTGAGGAAGTGTGTTCTATCATACAGACCAAATCCATGAACCAGGTCTTTTTTAGCCAAGCTGCTTTCCTATTTAGACCTTTTCATTGTTTGCCCCATAGACTTTAACCTCTTCTGCTAATTGGACATAGCTAACACGTCACGGGGTACTTTGGCCAGCGTACCCTGTTGACATAGTAGCTACGTACAACCTTCTCCCTCAATCTGTGGTCCCAGCCATCATCTCTGACAGCTAAGACCTAAGCAAGAGGGTGATGGAATCTGTCTTCATGGGGCAAGGGAGCACTGAAAACCCTCCCGTTACCATATGAAGCAGATTTCGGATGTAAACAGTGACACTCATGTATCACTGTTTGCATCTGCTGTGGGTGGTGTGGGAGGGTTAGGAAGCAGGCGGCCAGCACATCATTGGAGAGGTGGGAAGAGAGGGGATCGCTACACTAGAGAAAAGGGTTGTTTTTTTTGTAAATAAATAAATAAATACAAATAATAATTAAAAAAAGACAATTTATGCTTACCTGATAATTTAATTTATTTTATGGTGGTGAGAGTCCACGATCCATTACTCATGGGAATTACATTGTCTACCACTAGGAGGAGGCAAAGGTCCCCAAACCCCAAGAGCTCTATAACCCCCCCCCCCAACCTCACACATACCTTAGTCTAACGTATAGCCAAGCAAGTGAGGTAAGAAAAACATAAATTATGCTTACCTGATAATTTCATTTCCATCTCTATGGGAAGAGTCCACAGCTGCATTCCTTACTTGTGGGAAATAATGAACCTGCCCACCAGGAGGAGGCAAAGATACCCCAGCCAAAGGCTTAAATACTGCTCCCACTCCCCTCATCTCATCCCCCAGTCATTCTTTGCCTTTCGTCCCAGGAGGTTGGCAGAGAAGTGTCAGAAGTTGGTTTTGTCTCTTATGGAGGGCAGTACTCTTCGACATAGCCCCAGTCATTCTGCAGAGGGAACAAGAAAAAGTAAAAGAAATATCAGGGTGAAAAAGGTGCCAGAAGAAAAAAATTCAAATTTAGGGCCACTCATCGGAGAACACGGGCGGGAGCTGTGGACTCTTCCCATACAGATGGAAACAAATGATCAAGTAAGCATAATTTTTGTTTTCCATCTTAATATGGGAAGAGTTCACAGCTGCATTCCTTACTTGTGGGAAATATATACCCAAGCCCTAGAGTATACGGAATGCTAACGGGAGGGAAAAAAAGAGAGGCAAACCCTAATCTGAGAGCACCACAGCCTGCAAACCCTTTCTCACGAAGGCTGCTTCAGCAGAAGCAAAAAACATCAAACTTGTAAAATTTTGGAAAAGTATGTAAGGAGAGCCAGGTAGCCGCGTTACAAAACAGATCCATAGAGGCCTCATTTTTGAAGACCCAAGAGCAAACCACTGCTCTCGTAGAATGAGCCGTAATCCTCAGAGGAGGCTTATGTCCCGCCATTTCTATGCTAAACGGATGACACTCCTCAGACAAAAAGATAAGGAAGTCGAAGAGGCCCTCTGACCCCGACGCTTCCCGGAAAAGAGAACAAACAGAGAAAGAGGTTTGTCTAAATTCCTTTGTGGCCCGAAGATAGAACTTTAAGGCACACACCACATCCAGAATACGTTGTAAACGTTCCATCGACGAAAAAGGATTAGGACATAAGAAAGGAACCACAATCTCTTGATTGATGTTGCGAATTGACACAACCTTAGGAAGAAAAGCTAACTTGGTTCGTAGAACAGCCTTATCAGCATGAAAAGTCAGATAAGGAGGGACGCATTGCAAGGCAGCAATCACAGATACTCGTACGTGCAGAAGCAATGGCCAGTAGAAAAATGTAACGTCTACTTTATGCATAGGCTCCAACAGAGTCCGTCGCAAAACCTTAAGGACAAGATTTAAACTCCAAGGAGGAGTCTTAGATCTAAACACAGGTCTGATCCCGAAAGAACCTTAACAAATGGCTGCACATCTGGAAGCTCTGCAAACCTCTTGTGCAGTAACACTGACAGGGCGAAAACTGTCCCTTCAGGGGACTTGCAGAAAAGCCCTTCTCTAGTTCAATCTAGAGAACAAAATAAGTAGGTCCTCCACACCTTATGATAGATGCGACGAGCAACCAGCTTATGAGCTTGAACGAGAGTAAAAATAACTCTCTCAGAAAACCTTCTCTTGGCTAGGACTAAGCGTTCAATCTCCACGCAGTCAGCCTCAGAGAATCTAGACATTGATTAACAAAGAGACCTTAGTCAGCCGATCCCTGACACAAGGTAACTTCCACGGAGGAGATGATGACATCCCCACTAGATCTGCGAGCCATATCCTTCGCGGCCAAGATGGAGCCGTCAGTGTCACTGATGCCTGCTTGACAGGAGCCACTACACTAGAAAGTAGTGGGAACGGTCGGAAAGGATAATTTAGATTGAACCTCCAAGGCACCGCTAATGCATCTGTTAGCTCCGCCTGAGGATCCCTGTACCTCGACCCCTATCTGGGTAGCTTGGTATTGAGACGTTATAAGATCTTCCTCTTGCAAATCTCTGAAAACACTCGGGATGGAGAGACCATTCTCCTGGATGGAAGGATTGCTGAGGAAAACCGCTTCCCAGTTGTCCACACCCGGAATGTGGATCGCTGACAGCGATCAAATGCGGGTCTCCCCACCAGAATCCGAGATACTTCCCACAAAACTAGGGAGCTTCTCGTCCCCCCGATGTTTGATGTAAGCCACCGAGGATATATTGTTTGATTGGAATCTGATTAACTGGGACGAATCCAGCAGAGGCCAAGCCTTTAGAGCATTGTATATTGCCCAAAGATCCAAAATGAGATCAGGAGGGAGCTTTACCTCCTGAGACCAGAGGCCCTGTGCCTTCCTGGCACCCCAAACAGACTTGCAACCGTAGTCACAATCCCAGGATAGTCTTGAGACGGACGTCCCTCAGGACAAGTGACCCGGACAAAACTACCAAGAGAGCAATTCTCCCGATTGGTTGTCCAGAGAATCTGTTGAAACAGATCCGAATGATCGCCATTTCACTAGTTCAGCATGCACAGTTGCAACAGTCTGAGGTGAAACCTGGCAAGGGAAATTATGTCCAAGCTGGACACCATGAGATCAATCACCTCCATACACCGAGCCACAGATGGCCTTAAGGAGATCAGGAGGGCAAGACATGTTGAAGCTAGCTTGCAACATCTCTGGTCTGTTAGAAATATTCTCATGTCTATGGAGACTATTATTGGTACAAGAAGGGAGCATCCTTCAGATCTATCGTGGTCATGAACTACCCCTCACAAACAAGGGGAAGAATGGACCTTATTGTCTCCATCTTAAACGAGGAGACATTTAAAAACCTGCTTAAGCACTTTAGGTCCAGAATCGAACTAAAAGTTTCCTCCTTCGTAGGGACCACGAAAAGGTTTGAATAGTATCTGAAACCTTTTACTGCGATAGGCGCCGGGACAATAACTCCCAGAGGACAGATCCCATACACACCCCAGAAAGGCTTCCCTCCTTTCTGGTCAGGAAGACAGGAGAAATCTGCCCTTGGGTGGCTGAGACTTAAAACCCTGTAACCTGAGCTATGACCTCCAGGCACAAAGATCCTGCACGTCCCTGAACAAAGCGACTGAAAAGAGCAACATACTGCCCCTACACGATCCAGAAGAGGACCGGGGACAGCCCATTCATGCAGACGTAGACTCAGCAGGCTTCTTGCTCTGCTTTGATTTATTCCAGGACTGAGTCGGTTTCCAAAAGCTCTTGGTTTGCTCTGGCTTAGGAGAGGACTGCTGACATGGGCTTTATCAGAATGAAAAGAACAAAAATCGTTCCTTAGATTAGTTCATATACTCTTGCGGTAGGAGGGCACCCTTGCCCCCTGTGACCGTGGAGATAATTGAGTCCAGGCCTGGACCAGACAAAATAATTTCCTTAAAGGGAGGGAAGAAGTCTAGACTTAGAAGTGATATCTGCAGACCATGACTTCAGCCAGAGCCCGACGGCAACCGAATAAACTGCCCAATAGCAGCACAGATAAAAGAATCAACAACCCTCAAGGCCGTAAATCTTTTTCTGATTAACGTCGAGGGGATCCTCCACCCTGATCAAATCCTGTAAGGAGTCACACCAGAAGGCAGTCTCTCTCCAGTAACCACGGCGACAGCCGCCGCCAGTTGAAACCAACATCCAGTAAGTTGAAAGATCTTTCTTACAAGAGTTTCCATCTTTTATCCATGGGCTCTTCAAACAAAGAACTATCCTCAAGCGGGATAGTAGTACGTTTAGCAAGGGTGAAGATAACGCCATCCCATTTAGGGACTGAACCTCATAACTCCATTGAGAGTGTACAGGGCCGGGACAATTTATTAAAGGGAGAAGAGGGGGAAAAGGAATCTAATCCCGTCCCATTCATTCTTAAAAATGTTCACCATCTAACAGGAGCAGGGAAGGATAAGGTACCACCCTGTCCTCAAACTCTATCCAATTTAGAAATTAAAGGTTCATCAGGCAATTTGACCTCTGGAACCTCTGAATTCACCAAAAACTTCCTTTAGAAGAAAGCACAAATTCCAAAACTAAAGTCTAGTTCCTCTGCAGCCGAATGTTTAGAGGCAGCAGACTCCAACCCAGAATGTTCATACTCTGAAGTCTCAGAAAGAACTACATCCTCGGATAACCCTCCATTAAATCCAATAAATTATCTGATGTACTCTGGGAAGGAGTGCAATATGTAACCTTTAGCTTGCGCTTTAGCAGGGCGAAGTAAAGCATTAAAGGCCACAGACACCGCCGTTTGAACTGCGCCGTCTGGAGAAAAAAGGCCCCCTCCAGATGAAGGATCAGCAATGCTACAGGAAAATTGCATGTGTAGAGAAATAAGAATGTAGGATACGCACCTCACTGGACGACAACTCCTCAGAGGTGGACGGCTCCGTGGTATCAAACATGTTTGATATTATCACATTATGAAGGCATATGGAACATAATTGAGAGGGCAAAACTAAGGCCTCCTCACCATATAAACAGGAATTATTCATTAGGAATAGAGGCAGTGCCCTCTAAAGTAAGATAATCCTCCATCGCTAGTGCAATAACTGGAGAACCAGAGAAATAAAACATATTTTATTCAAAAAAACGGCACCCTTATTCCCCAATGGCTAGGGCACTCACCACCTCCTATGACCCAGAGAGTACAGAGATTTATGACTCCTCTCTGATAGACACCCGGTCAGGAAAAAGGGAATGAATCACATGGTGCACAATGCAGGACCGTCCCTGCTATGAGAAAGCACACCAAGCTTGTAAGCTGCATGGCTTTCAAAGTGAAAGTGTTATTCCATAACAGCCTATGAGCCCATAACATCTCACACATAAAAGCAGCATAAAATCAAATAAACATATAAGATTAATCACCTCTGTTCAATAATCCCCTTAAGGAGATATTAACCCTTGATTCTATACAGATAAAAGGAGCCGCACTGTGACCCTGTCTTCTTGCGTTATCATACATGTGTAAAATATGAAAGGATCTTACCAGAATCTACGCTGTGGAACAGGAACACGGCCCTTCAAGTGTGACAGATAGTAGCATCGCTCCTGACATGACGTGAAGAAAGCACACAGCAAAACTCGTCAACGCTGATTGTCTATGGAGCTGTTAATATGAGTCAGGATTGTTTTGCATAAAGACTCTCCCTGCATCTCTGGACTCTCATGCTCTCACTGAGAGGCTGACAGGACTACTTAAAACTCCAGTTCCATCTCGAAGAGTACTACCCTCCATAAGAGAATACTCCAAAATCTTCTAACACTTCTCTGCCAACCTCCTGTGACGAAAGGCAAAGAATGAGTGGGGTTATGAGGAAGTGGGGGAGGTATTTAAGCCTTTGGCTGGGGTGTCTTTGCCTCCTCCTGGTGGCTAGGTTCAGTATTTCCCACAAGTAAGGGATTCAGCTGTGGACTCTTCCCATATTAAGATGATAAAAAAGTAGGCAAAAAAATGTGCTAAAACAAATCAACTCCAAGAAAAAACAAATAGTGGGAGCTTGTGGACTCTCACCACCATTAAAGAAATAAATGTATCAGTTAAGCATAAATTTTTTTTCATACAGATGGTGAGAGTCCACGATCCATTACTCATGGGAACCAATACCCAAGCTGTGGCAGTCCACAAGTAATAACATAAAGGGAGGGATTTAAAAAACATCTTTTTCACTGAGAAAATAAATCCACAGCCTCAAATCATTTTTTATTTATTTATTTTACAATGCACTTAAAAACAGGCATATCTATCAAACTGAGACAACTGCCTGAAGGACCTTTTTTACCAAAGGCTGCTTCAGAGGAAGCAAAAACATAAAAATGGTAAAAAAAATAAATAAAGTATGCATAGAAGACCAAGTAGCTGCCTTGCAAATTTGAAGCCTCATTCTTGAACGCCCAAGAAGTGGTAACTGACCTAATAGAATGAGCCATAATCTGCTGTGGCAGAGGCTGACCTGCCATTAAATAAGCTCTGTGTATCAAAAGTTTCAACCAAGAGGCTAAATAAACAGCAGAGGCCTTCAGACCTTTCCTAGGCCCAGAGAAAAGAACAAACTAGAGGCATTATTAGGATTAGGACACAAAGAGGGAACAACAATCTCTCTACCAAAGTTTTCTAAAGAAACAACCTTAGGCAAAAAATGAGATGCTGTCCGCAAAATAGCTTTATCCTGATGAAAAATCATATAAGGAGGCTCACAAGAAAGAGCAGCTAATTCAGAAACTCTTCTAGCAGAAGATATGGCCAAAAGAAACAACACATTCCACTAAAGTAGTTTAATGTCAAATTTATGCATAGGCTAAAAAAGAGGAGCCTGCAAAACCCTTAACACTAGATTAAGTTTACAAGGAGGAAAAATAGGCTTGATAAGAGGTTTAATTCGGACCAGAGCCTGAACAAAACAATTAACATTAGGAAGACTAGTAATCTTTCTATGCAACAAAAAATGAAAGAGCAGAAATCTGTCCTCTCATGGAACTGGCAGATAAACCCTTATCTAAACCATCTAGCAAAAACTGAAGAATTCTAGGAATTCTAAAAGAATGACAGGAAAAAACATGATCTATACACCAGGAAATTAAAGTTTTCAAAACCTTGTGATAAATCTTCCTTGAAAATTTGAGAAACCTCTGTCTCAGAATTAAGCGTTCAATTTCCATGCCATCAAGTGTTAGAGACTTTAGATTCAGACGTAAGAAAGGACCCTTGAGAGAGAAGGTCTCACCACAGAAGAGGCTAAGGAGGCCAACTGGACATAGGAACCAGATCCACATACCACATCCTGGGGTAATCGGGATTACAAATTACTTCTCTAGCTTTATCTTGGAACAACAAGAGGAGGAATCAGATGAGCAGCCTGAAATGACCAAGGAACTACTAAAGCATCCACTACCTCTGACTGAGGATCCCTGGACCTTGCAAAGAACCTGGGAAGTTTGTTGTTCAAACGAGAGGCCATCAGATCTGTCTCTGGTAGACCTCAAAAGATCCACAATCATCCTGATGAAGAGACCACTCCCCTGGATGTAGAGACCGACGACTGAGAAAGTCTGCCTTCCCCCTGATGGTTGACATAAGCTACTGCTGTGACATTGTCTGTCTGGAACCCCTAGATAAGACTCCCTTTTAAACAGAGGTCAATCTTGAAGGGCCCTGAAAATTGCATGGAGTTCTATAATATTGATAGGTAACCTCACCTCCAGAGGATCCCAAACCCTCTGTGCTGTTAGTGACCCCCAAACAGCTCCCCAACCTGAAAGACCTGCATCTGTGGTGACCACAGAGCAGGTAGGATGAGCAAAAGAAGCCCCCTGAAGAAAAACAACTGATGATTCAGTCATCAAGTCAGAGACTGACTTGTACTGGAATCTAAGAATATCTTTTGATATAGCTGAGTATAATCCCTGCACTATTGACACAGCATACAAAGCTGAAGAGGACTCATGTAAAATTAAGCAAATGGAATTGCATCTGAAGTTGCAATCATGAGACCTAGTACTTCCATACACAGAGCCACTAAAGGTTCATACAAGCTGACACCAATTTTTATCTGTCTCTGCTCTGTTAGAGAAAGACTCATGGACACAGTCTATTTGGAAACCTAGGAAAGAAACATTTGTCTCAGGAATCAAATAACTCTTTGGTAAATTGATCCTCCAACCATGTCTTTGAAGAAACAACAATAGTAGATTGTTGTCCTATGCATCAACAAATCTAAACATGAACCACATAAATGAGCTGAAAAAGGTACATCAGCTTTTACAATAAGCCCACCTAATAATGGTAGAAAAGTGTTCAGGAGACTCAGTTTCTAGGATAAATTTAGGGACAGATTTTCCCTGCTCCATTATATCATATAGACAAGTAATGCATTTAACACTATAAAACCCCTTAAGAAAACCCTTGAGGAAAGGAAACCATAACCCCCACCTAAGCAGCTTTACAAGCACGCTAAGCCAAACTAAGCATAACTGTCGAATGTGGGCCAAACGACTGACTGTTTAAAAGGTAGAAAACGGACCAAAAAACCTGAGGTGCGCCTAACCGGAAAAACAAGCACTAACCTGACAAGCGTACATGAATGTGGGGACGTGTGCTAACCCGACAGACAAAACCCAGTGCGCACAACTAACCTGTATCCTAGAAGCTAAGGAATGTGCGCTAACACGAGTGTAACCCGAAGTAGAAAAACAGAATTTATGCTTACCTGATAAATTACTTTCTCCAACGGTGTGTTCGGTCCACGGCGTCATCCATTACTTGTGGGATATTCTCCTCCCCTACAGGGAAAGGCAAGGAGAGCACACAGCAAGAGTTGTCCATATAGCTCCCCCTCTGGCTCCGCCCCCCAGTCATTTGACCGACGGTTAGGAGAAAAAGGAGAAACTATAGGGTGCCGTGGTGACTGTAGTGTATAAAGAAAAAGAAAATTTTTTCAAACCTGATTAAAAAACCAGGGCGGGCCGTGGACCGGACACACCGTTGGAGAAAGTAATTTATCAGGTAAGCATAAATTCTGTTTTCTCCAACATTGGTGTGTCCGGTCCACGGCGTCATCCATTACTTGTGGGAACCAATACCAAAGCTTTAGGACACGGATGAAGGGAGGAAGCAAATCAGGTTACCTAAACAGAAGGCACCACGGCTTGCAAAACCTTTCTCCCAAAAACAGCCCCCGAAGAAGCAAAAATATCAAATTTGTAAAATTTGGCAAAAGTGTGCAGACAAGACCAAGTCGCTGCCTTACATATCTGATTAACAGAAGCCTCGTTCTTGAAGGCCCATGTGGAAGCCACAGCCCTAGTGGAGTGAGCTGTGATTCGTTCAGGAGGCTGCCGTCCGGCAGTCTCATAAGCCAATCGGATAATGCTTTTCAGCCAGAAAGAAAGAGACGTAGCAATAGTTTTTTGTCCTCTCCTCTTACCAGAGTAAACGACAAACAAGGATGAGGTTTGTCTAAAATTCTTTGTTGCTTCTAAATAGAACTTTAAAGCACAGAATACATCTAAATTGTGTAACAAACGTTCCTTCTTTGAAACTGGATTCGGGCACAGAGAAGGAACAACTATTACCTGGTTAAAATTCTTGTTGGAAACAACTTTTGGAAGAAAACCAGGCTTGGTACGCAAAATAACCTTATCTGAATGGAACACCAGATAGGGTGGATCACACTGCAAAGCAGATAATTCAGAAACTCTTTTAGCAGAAGAAATAGCAACCAAAAACAGAACTTTCCAAGATAGCAACTTGATATCTATGGAATGTAAGGGTTCAAATGGAAGCCCCTGAAGAACTGAAAGAACTAAATTTAGACTCCAAGGGGGAGTCAAGGGTCTGTAAACAGGTTTGATTCTGACCAAAGCCTGTACAAAAGCTTGTACCTCTGGCACAGCTGCCAGTCGTTTGTATAACAAGACAGATAAAGCAGAAATCTGTCCTTTTAGAGAACTCGCTGACAATCCCTTATCCAAACCTTCTTGGAGAAAGGAGAGGATCTTAGGAATTTTAATCTTACTCCAGGAGAATCCCTTGGATTCACACCAACAGATATATCTTTTCCATATTTTATGGTAAATCTTTCTAGACACAGGTTTTCTGGCTTGGACCAGAGTATCTATCACTGAATCTGAAAAACCCAAGCTTGGATAAAATCAAACGTTCAATTTCCAAGCAGTCAGCTGCAGAGAAATTAGATTTGGATGTTCGAATGGACCTTGTACTAGAAGATCCTGTCTCAAAGGTAGCTTCCATGGTGGAGCCGATGACATATTCACCAGGTCTGCATACCAAGTCCTGCGCGGCCACGCAGGAGCTATCAGAATCACCGAGGCCTTCTCCTGTTTGATCTTGGCTACAAGCCTGGGAAGGAGAGGGAACGGTGGAAACGCATAAGCTAGGTTGAACGACCAAGGCGCCACTAATGCATCCACTAGAGTGGCCTTGGGATCCCTGGATCTGGACCCGTAGCAAGGAACCTTGAAGTTCTGACGAGACGCCATCAGATCCATGTCTGGAATGTCCCATAATTGAGTCAACTGGGCAAACACCTCCGGGTGGAGTACCCACTCCCCCGGATAGAAAATCTGACGACTAAGATAATCCGCCTCCTAGTTGTCTACTCCTGGGATGTGGATTGCAGATAGGTGGCAGGAGTGATCCTCCGCCCATTTGATGATCTTGGATACCTCTCTCATCGCCAAGGAACTCCTTGTTCCTCCCTGATGGTTGATGTAAGCTACAGTCGTCATGTTATCTGACTGGAATCTTATGTATCCGGCCTTCGCTAGATGAGGCCAAGCCCGGAGATCATTGAATATCGCTCTCAGTTCCAGGATGTTGATCGGGAGAAGAGACTCTTCCCGAGACCATAAACCCTGAGTTTTCAGGGGATCCCAGACCGCGCCCCAGCCTGATAGACTGGCGTCGGTCGTGACAATGACCCACTTTGGTCTGCAGAAACTCATTCCCTGAGACCGGTGATCCTGTCTACTGGAGCATGCACAGTTGTAATGGTCTTAGATGAATTCGAGCAAAAGGAACTATGTTCATTGCTGCAACCATCAACCCTACTACTTCCATGCACTGAGCTATGGAAGGCTGCAGAATAGAGAGAAGAACTTGACAAGCGTTTAGAAGCTTTGACTTTCTGACTTCTGTCAGGAAGATCTTCATTTCAAAAGAATCTATTATTGTTCCCAAAAAGGGAACTCTTGTCGACGGAGACAGGGAACTCTTTTCTACGTTCACCTTCCACCCGTGAGATCTGAGAAAGGCTAGAACAATGTCTGTATGAGCCTTTGCCTTGGAAAGAGACGACGCTTGAATTAGAATGTCGTCCAGATAAGGTGCCACTGCAATGCCCCTTGGTCTTAGAACCGCTAGAAGGGACCCGAGCACCTTTGTGAAAATTCTGGGAGCAGTGGCTAGTCCGAATGGGAGAGCCACGAACTGATAATGTTTGTCCAGAAAGACAAACCTTAGGAACTGATGATGATCTTTGTGGATAGGAATATGTAGATACGCATCCTTTAAATCCACGGTAGTCATATATTGACCCTCCTGGATTGTAGGTAAAATTGTTCGAATGGTTTCCATTTTGAACGATGGAACTCTGAGAAATTTGTTTAGAATTTTTAAATCCAGAATTGGTCTGAAAGTTCCCTCTTTTTTTGGGAACTACAAACAGATTTGAGTAAAAACCCCTGACCTTGTTCCACAGTTGGAACTGGGTGTATCACTCCCATCTTTAACAGGTCTTCTACACAATGTAAGAATGCCTGTCTACTTATTTGGTTTGAAGATAAGTGAGAAATGTGGAACCTTCCCCCTGGGGGTAGTTCCTTGAATTCTAGAAGATAACCCTGAGAGACTATTTCTAGTGTCCAGGGATCCTGAACATCTCTTGCCCAAGCCTGAGCAAAGAGAGAGAGTCTGCCCCCTACTAGATCCGGTCCCGGATCGGGGGCTACCCCTTCATGCTGTCTTGGTAGCAGCAGCAGGCTTCTTGGCCTGTTTACCCTTATTCCAGCCTTGCATTGGTTTCCAAGCTGGTTTAGTCTGGGAAGCGTTACCCTCTTGTCTAGAGGCTGCCGAGTTAGAAGCCGGTCCGTTCCTGAAATTGCGAAAGGAACGAAAATTGGACTTATTCTTAGCCCTGAAAGGCCTATCTCCTGTGGGAGGGCATGGCCCTTTCCCCAAGTGATGTCTGAAATAATTTCTTTCAATTCTGGCCCAAAAAGGGTCTTACCTTTGAAAGGGACATTAAGCAATTTTGTCTTGGAAGATACACCCGCCAACCAAGACTTTAGCCGGAGCGCTCTGCGCGCCACAATTGCAAACCCTGAATTTTTCGCCGCTAATCTCGCTAACTGCAAAGCGGCGTCTAAAATAAAGGAATTAGCTAACTTAAGTGCGTGAATTCTGTCCATGACTTCCTCATACGGAGTCTCCCTACTGAGCGACTTTTCCAGTTCCTCGAACCAGAACCACGCCGCTGTAGTGACAGGAATAATGCACGAAATAGGTTGAAGGAGGTAACATTGCTGTACAAAAATCTTTTTAAGCAAACCCTCCAATTTTTTATCCATAGGATCTTTGAAAGCACAATTGTCCTCAATGGGAATGGTCGTGCGTTTGGCTAGTGTAGAAACCGCCCCCTCGACCTTAGGGGCTGTTTGCCATATGTCCTTCCTGGGGTCGACCATAGGGAACAATTTCTTAAATATAGGAGGAGGGACAAAAAGGTATGCCTGGCTTCTCCCACTCCTTATTCACTATGTCCGCCACCCATTTAGGTATCGGAAAGGCATCAGGGTGCACCGGGACCTCTAGGAACTTGTCCATCTTGCACAAGTTTTCTGGGATGACCAGATTGTCACAATCATCCAGAGTAGATAGCACCTCCTTAAGTAATGCGCGGAGATGCTCTGATTTAAATTTAAATGTCACAACATCAGGTTCTGCCTGCTGAGAAATTCTTCCTGTATCAGAAATTTCTCCATCTGACAAACCCTCCCTCACTGCCACTTCAGACTCGTGTGAGGGTATGACAGAAAAATTATCATCAGCGCCCTCCTGCGCTACAGTGTTTAAAACAGAGCAATCGCGCTTTCTCTGAAATGCTGGCATTTTGGATAAAATATTAGCTATGGAGTTATCCATTACTGCCGTCAATTGTTGCATAGTAACAAGCATTGGCGCGCTAGAAGTACTAGAAGTACTAGGGGTCGCCTGCGCGGGCATAACTGGTATAGACACAGAAGGAGAAGATGTAGAACTCTCTCTACTTCCTTCATCTGAGGAATCATCCTGGGCAACCTTACTATTTGTGACAATACTGTCCTTACTGTGTTTGGAAGCTATGGCACAATTATCACATATATTTGAAGGGGGAACCACATTGGCTTCCATACATACAGAAAATGATCTATCTGAAGGTACAGACATGTTAAACAGGCTTAAACTGGTTAATAAAGTACAAAAACCGTTTTAAAACAAAACCGTTACTGTCTCTTTAAATGTTAAACAGGGCACACTTTATTACTGAATATGTGAAAAACTATGAAGGAATTATCCAATCTTTACCAAATTTTCACCACAGTGTCTTAATGCATTCAAAGTATTGCACCCCAATTTTCAAGCTGTTAACCCTTAAAATGTGGAAACCGGAGCCGTTTGCAATTTTAACCCCACTACAGTCCCAGCCACAGCCTTTGTTGTGAGTTCAACTATCCCAGGGGGGTATTTCAAGCCTTCTAGGAACGTTTTCAGTGGACACCAGACCCTCTCACATGCATCTGCATGCACTGTACTTAAAAGAAACTGGCGCGAAAATGAGGCTCTGCCTAATACAGTGAAAGTCCCTTCCTGACTGGGAAGGTGTCTTAACTAGTGCCTGGCGATAAAAAACGTTCCCCAAATAATAAAAGTGTGAAATCCACTTCAAACTTTAAATAAAAACTTAAATAAACAATCGATTTAGCCCTTAAGAGTGTCCACCAGTTAATAGCCCATAATAAGCCCTTTATTCTTTCTAAGTCTAAGAAAATGGCTTACCGATCCCCATGAGGGAAAAATGACAGCCTTCCAGCATTACACAGTCTTGTTAGAAAATGGCTAGTCATACCTTGAGCAGAAAAGTCTGCAAACTGTTCCCCCCAACTGAAGTTCTCTCATCTCAACAGTCCTGTGTGGGAACAGCAATCGATTTTAGTTACTGCTGCTAAAATCATACTCCTCTTTTAAACAGAACTCTTCATCTCTTTCTGTTTCAGAGTAAATAGTACATACCAGCACTATTTTAAAATAACAAACTCTTGATAGAAGAAATAAAAAACTACAACTAACACCACAAACTCCTCACCATCCCCGTGGAGATGCTACTTGTTCAGAGCGGCAAGGAGAATGACTGGGGGGCGGAGCCAGAGGGGGAGCTATATGGACAGCTCTTGCTGTGTGCTCTCCTTGCCTTTCCCTGTAGGGGAGGAGAATATCCCACAAGTAATGGATGACGCCGTGGACCGGACACACCAATGTTGGAGAAACAGTCAAACCAGTACTGAAACATATCAGCAGAGGTTATGGAACAGGAGCATTATGTAGATCTATAAAGGGAGGAAGAAGACACGTCCCTGTGACCGATTACAGAGGGCCGATGAAGTGAAACCATTGTATCATAAACCGTACCCCAAATGCATCCCTCTGACAAGCACTGTACTCTGAGGGGAACCAGGCCTAAACATAGACTGAAAACCCCTTTCTCTGAAGAATCACATGCACATTTTCATTCTTCAACCACATAGAGTGGAGGCAAAGTAAAGACTAATGTATGTGTGAGGTGGTAAGGGTTTTACAGAGCTCTTGGGGTTTGGGAATCTTTGCTTCTTCCTAGTGTTGGAGAATGTAATTCCCATGAGTAATGGATCGTGGACTCTCACCACCTGTATGAAAGAAATACAAATTGATTACTGGCAGACAGTTGCCACTACATAAGGTGGCAACACCTAGCCTCAGATTAAAATAGTGAAGAGGGCATAGTAAAAGTTAAAGGAGAAACTTTAAGCATGAAGTAATGAATTTAAAAGTTAGTAAAATTCTTGTTTTCTCTCACATACTTGTGATGACATTCTGGAACTAATAGGATCTTTACCAAACTACTCATATAAAGA
This sequence comes from Bombina bombina, assembly GCF_027579735.1. NCBI lineage: Eukaryota > Metazoa > Chordata > Amphibia > Anura > Bombinatoridae > Bombina > Bombina bombina. Next base: position 736,992,676 of record NC_069501.1, on the reverse strand, counting down.
ATAAGGGCGTGAGTTAACAATACTTTCCTTCCAGAAGAGTGCAGCTATTTCTTGAAAGAAGGCAAGGAGATTTTTTCTCCCAACGCACATGCCAACAGAATCTCAAAGCAAATTCAACCACTCAAGGATGTTACAAATTTCTCTGACATATACTAGAACCAGCATGAACCACAAAAACAGATAATAAGCCTTTATTGTTGACTACACACTAAATACATTTCATGCACCCCACTCTTGCTATGGGTCCTGACATTTTGAAACCAAAGTTTCACTGCAGGTATCTGAAGGAGAGTTGCTACATATTTGCAAAGATGTCAGCACTGAAATGCAGTGCAGTGAAATACAGATTTCAACATGACAGCACCCATGGCTAGAGGGAGAGTGTTTCATTTCCCATTAAGGGCTCTGACCACTTTAATACTGTGAAATAAAAAGCCTCATAATTCTAAGGATAAAGAAAGGAAACAATTCTATTGGAATCAATGTTAGGAATTTGTAAAGAACTGATTGTTAAACCCTTATTATCCAGAATTAGAGACTAAAAAACAAGCTATCAGGCCCAGTACTTGGGTAACCAATATTTTTGTTCAACTTGGTAGACCCGGTCTGAAAACTAACTCAAATAAGAATGTAAACGGCCTCAGTAATAGCAGACCCACTACTAGTAGTCACGCCTCATAAATTACTGGATTTCACCAAGAATATGTGGTGTGGATTCCTACTTGTCAGGTTAGGGGATGATATGACTTGACTTATTGTAGCTTTGGTCAAAGGTCTCCCACTCAGAAACACTCCATGTGTAATGTTTGAGAGACAACAGTGTGCAGGAAAAAAAGTGGACAAACAACTACAGAGGGTATGACCAGCTTTTGGCATGTAGATGACAGAAAGGCTGTGAGGCCAGGAGTTTGATATGAAGTGCATATGTGTGGGTAACAGGTGGCCTGCAGGGCCAGAGGTCTAATCATAAAATAACATTGTTGGCAATGTTTTTTGTATATGTTCTTGAATATTGTATATGTTTTTTTTAAAAAAAAAAGGTGTTTATACTGAGAAACACATGAAGCCTTTTATTTGAAGACGTTTGAATTATCTTCAAATGAATTAAGATTTTATTCACTTCTATGATTATTTTCTACTATCTGGTGTTTGACGTATCTTGGATTCTTCTGCTACAAAGTCTATTGGAGGTAGAGGCGGTTTTATCCATCATTTTGAGTTAGTGCCACTAATGGAGGATACATTTTCTATACAGTTCAAGAGAGACTGTAGCTAGCTACAGTCTTTTTTGCTGGGAAGCTGATGTCTTGCTATTAATTACAATTAACTTTTGTTACACCATTTTTCTTGCTAGAAAGAGAGAGATCTTTGTATATAGCTGTGAGAAGCAAAGACATTGCAATATATGAATGTACATTTCCTACAAAGTCTTAGTACCAAAATAAATCACTTGGACTAAAAAAACATAATTTATGCTTACCTGATAAATTAATTTCTTTCATGGTGGTGAGAGTCCACGATCCATTACTCATGGGAGTTACCTTCCCTACCAGGAAGCAAAGATTCCCAAACCCCAAGAGCTCTATATAACCGCTCCCACCTCACACATACCTCAGTACTGTGGACTCTCACCACCATGAAATCAGGTAAGCATAAATTATGTTTTCTTTCATACAGGTGAGGAGAATCCACAATCCATTACTCATGGGAACTAATACTCAAGTTGTGGAAGTCCACGAATAATAACATAAAGGGAGGGATTTAAAAAAAAAATTTCAATGAAAAAACATAATTTATGTAAGAACTTACCTGATAAATTCATTTCTTTCATATTAGTAAGAGTCCATGAGCTAGTGACGTATGGGATATACATTCCTACCAGGAGGGGCAAAGTTTCCCAAACCTTAAAATGCCTATAAATACACCCCTCACCACACCCACAATTCAGTTTAACGAATAGCCAAGAAGTGGGGTGATAAGAAAAAAGTGCGAAAGCATATAAAATAAGGAATTGGAATAATTGTGCTTTATACAAAAAAATCATAACCACCACAAAAAAGGGCGGGCCTCATGGACTCTTGCTAATATGAAAGAAATGAATTTATCAGGTAAGTTCTTACATAAATTATGTTTTCTTTCATGTAATTAGCAAGAGTCCATGAGATAGTGACGTATGGGATAATGACTACCCAAGATGTGGATCTTTCCACACAAGAGTCACTAGAGAGGGAGGGATAAAATAAAGACAGCCAATTCCTGCTGAAAATAATCCACACCCAAAATAAAGTTTAATGAAAAACATAAGCAGAAGATTCAAACTGAAACCACTGCCTGAAGAACTTTTCTACCAAAAACTGCTTCAGAAGAAGAAAACACATCAAAATGGTAGAATTTTAGAAAAAATATGCAAAGAGGACCAAGTTGCTGCTTTGTAAATCTGATCAATCGAAGCTTCATTCCTAAACGCCCAGGAAGTAGAAACTGACCTAGTAAAATGAACTGTAATCCTTAGAGGCGGAGTTTTACCCGACTCGACATAAGCATGATGAAATAGATTTCAACCAAGATGCCAAAGAAATGGCAGAAGCTTTCTGGCCTTTTCTAGAACCGGAAAAGATGACAAATAATACAAAGCTCTAACAGCATCCAAAGAATGCAATGATTTCTCCTTAGAATTCATAGGATTAGGACATAATGAAGGAACCACAATTTCTCTACTAAGGTTGTTAGAATTCACAACCTTAGGTAAAAAATTCAAAAGAAGTTTGCAGCACCGCCTCATCCTGATGAAAAATCAGAAAAGGAGACTCACGAGAAAGAGCAGATAATTCAGAGACTCTTCTGGCAGAAGAGATGGCCAAAAGAAACAAAACTTTCCAAGAAAGTAATATAACGACCAAAGAATGCATGGGTTCAAAAGGAGGAGCTTGAAAAGCCCCCAGAACCAAATTCAAACTCCAAGGAGGAGAAATTGACTTAATGACAGGTTTTATACGAACCAAAGCTTGTACAAAACAATGAAATATCAGGAAGATTAGCAATCCTTCTGTGAAAAAAGAACAGAAAGAGCAGAGATTTGTCCTTTCAAGGAACTTGCGGACAAACCTTTATCTAAACCATCCTGAAGAAACTGAAAAATTCTCGGTATTCAAAAAGAATGCCAAGAAAAAAAGATGAGAAAGACACTAAGAAATATAAGTCTTCCAGACTCTATAATATATCTCACTAGATACAGATTTACGAGCCTGTCACATAGAATTAATCACAGAGTCAGAGAAACCTTCTTTGACCAAGAATCAAGCGTTCAAACTCCATACCTTAAAATTTAAGGATTTGAGATCCTGATGGAAAAAAAGGACCTTGCGACAGAAAGTCTGGTCTTAACGGAAGAGTCCACAGCTGGCAAGAGGCCATCCGGACAAGATCTGCATACCAAAACCTGTGAGGCCATGCTGGAGCTACCAGCAGGACAAACGAGCATTCCTTAGAATCTTGGAGAATACTCTTGGAAGAAGAACTAGAGGCGGAAAGATATAGGCAGGATGATACTTCCAAGGAAGTGATAATGTATCCACTGCTTCCGCCCGAGGATCCCGGGATCTGGACAGATACCAGGGAAGTTTCTTGTTTAGATGAGAAGCCATCAGATCTATTTCTGGGAGTTCCCACATTTGAACAATCTGAAGAAATACCTCTGGGTGAAGAGACCATTCGCCCGGATGCAACGTTTGACGACTGAGATAATCCGCTTCCCAATTGTCTATACCTGGGATATGAACCACAGAGATTAGACAGGAGCTGGATTCCGCCCAAACCAAAATTCGAGATACTTCTTTCATAGCCAGAGGACTGTGAGTCCCTCCTTGATGATTGATGTATGCCACAGCTGTGACATTGTCTATCTGAAAACAAATGAACAACTCTCTCTTCAGAAGAGGCCAAGACTGAAGAGCTCTGAAAATTGCACGGAGTTCAAAAATATAGATTGGTAATCTCACCTCCTGAGATTCCCAAACCCCTTGTGCCGTCAGAGACCCCCACACAGCTCCCCAACCTGTAAGACTTGCATCTGTTGAGATTATAGTCCAGGTCGGAAGAACAAAAAAGCCCCCTGAACTAAACGATGGTGAACTGTCCACCATGTCAGAGAGTGTCGTATAATCGATTTAAAGATATTAATTGAGATATCTTTGTGTAACCCCTGCACCACTGGTTCAGCATACAGAGCTGAAGAGGTCGCATGTGAAAACGAGCAAAGGAGATCGCATCCGATGCGGCAGTCCTAAGACCTAAAATTTCCATGCATAAGGCTACCAAAGGGAATGATTGTGACTGAAGGTTTTGACAAGCTGATATCAATGTTAAACTTCTCTTATCTGACAAGGACAGAGTCATAGACACTGAATCTATCTGGAAACCTAAAAAGGTTACCCTTGTCTGAGGAAACAATGAACTGATTGGTAAATTGATCCTCCAACCATGATCTTGAAGAAACAACACAAGTCGATTCGTATGAGATTCTGCGAAAATGTGAAGACTGAGCAAGTACCAAGATATCGTCCAAAAAAGGAAATACCAAAACCCTGTTTTCTGATTACAGACAGAAGGGCACCGAGAACCTTTGAAAAAAATTCTTGGAGCTGACGCTAGGCCAAACGGTAGAGCCACAAAACTGGTAATGCTTGTCTAAAAGAGAATCTCAGAAACTAAAAGTGATCTGGATGAATCGGAATATGCAGATATGCATCCTGTAAATCTATTGTAGACATATAATGCCCTTGCTAAACAAAAGGCAGGATAGTCCTACAGTTACCATCTTGAATGTTGGTATCCTTACATAACGATTCAATATAGATAGATCCGGAACTGGTCTGAAGGAATTGACCTTCTTTGGTACAATGAAGAGATAGAATAAAACCCCAGCCCCTGTTCCAGAACTGGAACTGGCATAATTACTCCAGCCAACTCTAGATCTGAAACAGATTTCAGAAATAATGAGCCTTTGCTGTGTTTACTGGGACACGGGAAAGAAAAAAATCTCTTTGCAGGAGGCCTTAACTTGAAGCCAATTCTGTACCTTTAAAGAAAACGTAAACTGCCCCATACCAGCTGAGCTGGAATGAGGGCCGCACCTTCATGGGTATTTAGGAGCTGGCTATAGGTTTCTATAAGGCTTGGATATATTCCAAACTGGAAATGGTTTCCAAACTGATACCGCTCCTGAGGATGAAGGATCAGGCTTTTGTTCCTTGATGTGAGGAAAGGAACGAAAATGATTATTAGACCTAAATTTACCTTAGATTTTTTTATCCTTTGGTAAAAAAAGTTCCCTTCCCTCCAGTAATAGTTGAGATAATAGAATCCAACTGAAAATCGAATAATTTATTACCCTGGAAAGAAAGGGAAAGCAAAGTTGACTTAGAAAATATATCAGCATTCCAAGTTTTAAGCCATAAAGCTTTTCTAGCTAAAATAGCTAGAGACATATACCTGACATCAACTCTAATGATATCAAAAGATGGTATCACAAATAAAATTATTAGCATGTTATAGAATAATAATAATGCTATAAAATTATGATCTGTTACTTGTTGCGCTAAAGCTTCTAACCAAAAAGTTGAAGCTGCAGCAACATCCGCTAAAAATATAGCAGGTCTAAGAAGATTACCTGAACATAAGTAAGCTTTTCTTAGAAAGGATTCAATCTTCCTATCTAAAGGATCCTTAAATGAATTACTATCTGCCATAGGAATAGTAGTACGTTTAGCAGGAGTAGAGACAGCCCCATTAACCTTAGAGATTTTGTCCCAAAACTCTAATCTGTCAGATGGCACAGGATATAATTGCTTAAACGTTTAGAAGGAGTAAATGAATTACCCAAATTATTCCATTCCCTGGAAAATACTTCAGAAATAGCATCAGGGAGAGAAAACACTTCTGGAATAACTACAGGAGATTTAAAAAACCTTATTTAAACATTTAGATTTAGTATCAAGAGGACCAGAATCCTCTATTTCTAATGCAATTAATACTTCTTTAAGTAAAGAATGAATAAATTCCATCTTGAACAAATACAAAGATTTATCAACATCAACCTCTGAGACAGAAACCTCTGAACCAGAAGAACCATTATCAGTATCAGAATGATGATGTTCATTTAAAAATTCATCTGAAAAAAGAGAAGTTTTAAAAGACTTTTATGTATACTAGAAGGAGAAATAACAGACATAGCCTTCTTAATGGATTTAAAAAATAAAATCTCTTATGTTATCAGGAACACTCTGAAAATTAGATGTTGACGGAACAGCAACAGGTAATGTAACAGTACTAAAGGAAATTTTATCTGCATTAATAAGTTTGTCATGACATGCAATACAAACAACAGCTGGAGAAACAGATACCAAAAGTTTATAGCAGATACACTTAGCTTGGTAGCTCCAGCACTGGGCAGCGATTTTCCTGAAGTATCTTCTGACTCAGTTGCAACGTGGAACATCTTGCAATATGTAAAAGAAAAAACAACATATAAAGCAAAATTGATCAAATTCCTTAAATGACAGTTTCAGGAATGGGAAAAAAATGCCAGTGAACAAGCTTCTAGCAACCAGAAGCAATAAATAATGAGACAAATAATGTGGAGACAAAAATGACGCCCATATTTTTTAGCGCCAAAAAAGACGCCCACATTATTTGGCGCCTAAATGCTTTTGGCGCCAAAAATGACGCCACATCCGGAACGCCGACACTTTTGACGCAAAAAAACGTCAAAAAATGACGCAACTTCCGGCGACACGTATGACGCCGGAAACAGAAAAAAAATTTGCGCCAAAAAAGTCTGCGCCAAGAATGACGCAATAAAATGAAGCATTTTCTGCCCCCGCGAGCCTAACAGCCCACAGGAAAAAAGTCACATTTTTTAAGGTAAGAAAAAATGATTGAAACAAATGCATTTATCCCAAGTATGAAACTGACTGTCTGAAAATAAGGAATGTTGAACATCCTGAGTCAAGGCAAATAAATGTTTGAATACATATATTTAGAACTTTATAAAAAAGTGCCTAACCATAGCTTAGAGTGTCACAGAAAATAAGCTTACTTACTTACCCCAGGACACTCATCTACATGTTGTAGAAAGCCAAACCAGTACTGAAACGAAAATCAGCAGAGGTAATGGTATATATATAAGAGTATATCGTCGATCTGAAAAGGGAGGTAAGAGATGAATCTCTACGACCGATAACAGAGAACCTATGAAATAGACCCCGTAGAAGGAGATCATTGCATTCAAATAGGCAATACTCTCCTCACATCCCTCTGACATTCACTGCACGCTGAGAGGAAAACCGGGCTCCAACCTGCTGCGGAGCGCATATCAACGTAGAATCTAGCACAAACTTACTTCACCACCTCCATAGGTGGCAAAGTTTGTAAAACTGAATTGTGGGTGTGGTGAGGGGTGTATTTATAGGCATTTTAAGGTTTGGGAAACTTTGCCCCTCCTGGTAGGAATGTATATCCCATACGTCACTAGCTCATGGACTCTTGCTAATTACATGAAAGAAATGTAATCCACAACCAGACTTGGAATTAGGACACAAAAAAGGAACAATAATTTTTCTGCTGAAGTTATCAGAAGAAACAAGCTTTGCCAAAAATGTAAAAGCAGTTTTTAAGACTGTTTTTTCCTGATGAAAAATCAAATAGGGAGGTTCACAAGAAAGAACAGATAATTCAGAAACTCTTCTATCAGATGAAATAGCTAAAAGAAAAAAACACTTTGAAAGAAAGTAGCTTTAATGTCAACCTTATGCATAGGTTCAAAAGGAGGAGCTTGCAAAACTCTTAATACCAAGTTAAGAGTCGAAGGAGGAGAAATTGGCTTAATTACAGATTTGATACAAACCAACACCTAGACAAAATCATGAACAACAGCAAGATTATCAATTTTCCTATGAAACAAAACTGAAAGAGCAGAAATATGACCTCTCAGGGAATTGGCAGATAAACCTGTATCCAAGCCATCCTGTAAAGAAACTGTAGAATCCTAGGAATTCTAAAAGAATGCCAAGGAAAAACCACAGTCTGCACACCAAGAAATAAAGGTTTTCCAGACTTTATGATAACTTGTCCTAGTCACAGGCTTCCAATTAATCAGAGAAACCACTAATGAATTAGATCTTAATGTTCAATTTCCATATCTTCAAGCTCAGATGGAAAAGCAAATTACGGAATAGGAGGCCTAGACCCAGAGACAGAGGAAAAAGAAGGTAACAACCTCTGTACTAGATCTGGATACCAAATTCTGTAAAATCACAGTATGATTACCAGAACACTAACGTTCTTCCTAGGCTCAGCTTGAAAACCATTCTGAGAAGTTGTACCAACAGATACACAGGCTGAAACAACAACAGAAGTAGTTAAACAACTACTAATACTATGCAAGGAACTCTGCTCCTTACCAAGTGCCTGAGAAGTTTGTTTAATATCTGTTTGAAGAAGAAACCACTCCTCTAGGAGACAAAACTGAGGACTATAAAAATTAGAAAAATTAATACTAATTTCTCTTATTTGGACTATAAAAAATGATTTCCCAGATTATCATCCTTAGAATGGAAACTATCAAAGCTAGACAATAACTGCTTCTTAGCTAAGAGGGAATTCAAAACATTACATTTATCACCAGGAAACTGAGAGTTCACCTTAGACGGATGACATAAGTCACTACTGCGACCCTATGTTACTGCAAGAAGACAAACTTTCTAACCCTCAAAGAAAAGAAATCATCTAGATTTAGACACAATATCAGCAGACCAGGATTTAAGCCATAAATCTCTCCTGGCAAGAACTGCCAAAGACATACATTATACATTAATTTTCATAATATCAAAATCAGCATACAAATAAAGGAATTAGCTTTAAAGTACACTTAAAAGATTGTCACAAACAGTATCCTCAAAACACTGTTCAGAAAGTCTGGATAACCTATAAGTAGAAGCCGCAGCCACATCAGCTGTTGAAATGGCTGGCCTAAGTAAGTAACCTACTTGAAAACGACTAACTTCCTGTCTAGAGGATCTTTAAAAGAAGTGTTATCGTCCAAAGGAATAGTAGAACACTTAGCGAAAGTGGAAATATCTCCATCAACCTTAGGAACTGTTTCCCATAACGCAATATAAGAAGCTGGCAGAGGAATTTCTTAAAAAAACATAAATTATGCTTACCGATAATTGCCTTTTCTTCAGGTGGAAAGAGTCCACAGCTGCATTCATTACTTTTGGTAAATAAGAACCTGGCCACCAGGAGGAGGCAAAGACACCCCAGCCAAAGGCTTAAATACTCCTCCCCCTCTCCTCATCCCCCAGTCATTCTGCCAAGTAACAAGGAACATTAGAAGAAATATCAGGGTGAAAAGGTGCCAAAAGAATAGAAATACAGACACCCCACAAAAAAATAGTGGTGGGGAGCTGTGGACTCTTTCCATCTGAAGAAAAGAAAATTATCGGTAAGCATAATTTATGTTTTTCTTCATAAATGGAAAGAGTCCACAGCTGCATTCATTACTTTTGGGAAAACAATACCCAAGCACACACAGAATGTCAAGACGGGAGGGTACAAGAGGCTGCCCATTCTGAGGGCACCAGGCCTAAAACCACTACCCCACAAAACCCTGCTTCGTCCGAAGCCGAGAACATTGAAAGGAAAAAGCCCCAAGAACACTGACCCGCAGATAGTCAGGAAGCCTAGCTAGAGACTGCAAAAATCAGACTCAACTGAGCCAACAGTCCTCGAGGAGACACACAGTCACCCAGCGGTCGCCCCCAACCACACACCCCTTACTAGCGAAGGGAACGCCAGCCCAAAACAGCAACAGGGCAAGAAGAAAATCAAAGGAAATCGAAAGGACACCACAAAATTCCATAAAGGAAGACCCCCAGAACGAGCCCAGCTCATAAAGACCCAAATGGGACCACGAAAAATAAGGGGAGGCAACGCCTATACCAACAATAACACAAGGTCTAGGGCCGGGCATCGGAACAGTGACCATTACTCTCAACGTCGAGAGGAAGCACCGAAACGACAACTGAAGACTTATCCTCAAGTCGTCAGCACAAATATGTGTAGCAGGCCCAGATGAGGTAAACACCCCGGTCAATAACATGCAGCCGTCATCAGGACGACCCAAGAGAGAATAATTACTAAGAAGTAAAATGTAGCTAAACAAGATATCGGATTGTAAAAACTCCAAGACAGAGGGCACCCTCTAGGCAATCCCAGCCACCAGACCGACACAGGTCCCAAAATGGGAGAAGCATAGAACCGCAACTAGACCCATTACACCCCCAATGAACAACAATCTCAGGACCTACTCACAGCCGGGCCAGCCCAAGCGTCAGTAGGTCTGAAAACAGGGGAACAAAAGAACCCGACACCCACTCACAACTGAGTGGAAAAAATGGCTTCAGCCATTCCACAGGGCTCGGGAACCCCCACCCCGAAACTCCATAAAGACAGTCGACAAGGCCAAAGACCCAGAAGAGTTTAGAAAAGGCCCATCTCGACGCGGAGTCAGCAAGACTCCGGAAAGAACACAACAACCCAGAGAGCTTGCCTCTCTCCAAATAGGTTAAACCCTCTGTTCCATCCCTTGAATCTAGGAAAAGTCCTAAAACAAGGCCTCCATAGGAGAAAAAGCCACCCATAAGAAAAAGGTGGCCATTAGAGACAGAGCACCTGCCCACGAGACACAAGGCCTCAGGCTGAATCAGAGAGCACTCTCCAATGCAGATGAACCTGGAAGGAATGACCTGAAACTTAACTCACAGACAGGGTGCATTAGCTACAGTGGTTACCCTATAACCCTTTGCCTGAAGAACCGCAAAGCCATCAGGTTACTTCAGCAAACCGTCCAAGGGAAACCGTTTAGCATAGACAAAGCCAAGGAGTAGCGGTCCTCTGGAAATCTGGCCAACCGTGACCAGATCTACTAGCCATACAAAAGGTCATGGCCCAAATTCCAAACAGGAGAACCTCGAACCCGCCCTAGATCCTGAAAAGACCAGTAACAACCTGCAACGGGATCCACAAGGGAAAACGCTGAGCAAAAGCCTCAGCATCCGGAAGAACCAGGGGGATGACAGGTTCGAGCCCCCAATTGTTTAAAACAAACAATATCCCAGAAATTTAAAAACCCTGTCTGATATAGAAAACAGACCCACATGGAGATATTAAGGTAATAACCAGTAGAACCCGGAGAAGGAGAACACCTCGCAAGTCCCGACCCAAGGAAGAGACCACCCCATGCCGAAGTCCAACGCTCCAAAGGAGCTAAGGCATCTCAAACTAAGACACTAGAGCCCATAGGCTTTGGACTGGGAAGGGAAATTCAGGTCCCCAAAGGAGACCCAACTCACATAGAGGAACGGACAAAATCCAAAGGGTCTCAAAGAAGAGAGCAACTATCCCCCGGAAGGGAAACCCAGGACCCTATAAGGAGACCTAACCCACATGGAGAAGTCAAAAGTCTCACTGATAAGAGAACCATGGAAGGAACACGTCCAACAGGACAATTCCTAAAGCCTCCGAAAGGCCAAACCGCCTTAAACCAGCGGTAAGGAGCTGCTAAAATCCCACTTCTCCCACGTGAGGAAGAATACTCTAGGTCCCGAGAGAATCAGAAGCAAAAGGAGTGACGCAGCAGAACACCGCTGACCCAGTCAACCAGCTTGAAGGCTTAATAAGGACTGAAACAATTCTTCCAGCCTCATGGACCCACGAGTCCTCGTTAGAATGCTTAGCTGAAACTTGTAAAATAAAAACAAGAAACACAAATAATAAAGTGAGCACTCAGTGCCTCAACCAGACCAGCAGAACAGGTGCAACGTGTCTGAACAAGCCACGAGACAGAAGATCTGAACCCAAGCAGGACCAGCCTACAGACAGGCCATAACTGTCAAGCTGCCTAAATCCTCCCTCAGAGGGGAAGAGAATAACAGACAAAACATAGGACTAACATGTCCTTTAACAAACTTCCGCAGAAGTAAACAGTGAGAATCGATCCCAGGGAACGTTCCCGAAGGAAACATGTAATCAAAAGTAAAAGACATCCTAACCGGATAAAAGAAAATATAAGGAAACCCGTAGGTGAACGCCCAAGAAGAAACAGGCATACCCGCAGGACCAGCCAAACGGAACCCTGATCTTCCAACAAAACTGGGAAAGATCTCAATAACCGACAATCAGAAGATTACGTCATCCCCTGATGTCTAATGAGGTGAGCCATTCGAAGTAGAATACAGCGGATTCCTGTATCCATTAAGGATAGGATCCTCTAACAACTCAAAAACGTGTCTGAGAAAAACGAGAAGGCGTGCTATTCTGTAACAAAAGGCACAACACTCGCTACACCCGCAGAGAACTGTATAGGCCCACCCAAGGGCAGGAGACCCGGGACAATAGGGCACAAGCACAAACGCAAATAAACGTCTGGACTTTGCAGATGCATAATCGCCAAAAATATGTTAAAGCCAAAATGAGCTGCAACCTCCCGTAGGAACAAGCCGCCCTGCAAGGAGGGATAAACATCATCTGGGTTACCTGCATGTATAGGGAACTCGCCTCTCGGAGGACAGAACCCCCAGAGGCGGATGGCTCAGCGGACCCTTGATTCCCCGAGCCCGAGGAACAAGGCACTCTAATATGGCATATTGAACATAACTGATTGACCTGTGTCAATGGGGCCAATTCGCATTCTTCACAAGTTGAAGAATCTGAATCTGAAATTTGAACAATCTCAGCATCAGAATCCTCCATAACTAGATAGAAAATATAAAAATATGGACTATGAAAATTCTAAACGGCTCCTGACACCCACAATGGCTGGGGCACTCACCACCTCCTAGGAACCAGACGCTAGCAGACCAGAATTTGTCAGTCGCCACACGGTCAGGAATGCTGAAATGGGAGACCAGAACGTAAACACGTCCAGTCACAAGGTGAACCGTATAGTCCAAAAAAAGCGTGCCCAACCATAGGGTCGTGTCACTTCCTAAGGCCCTTATGTTCTAAGCCAAGAGCCCAGTTAACACTACACATAAGCAGATTGAAACACATAACAAACATGATTAAAAAAAACCTCTGTTCAATAATCCCCCTTGGCAGATATTAACCCTCGATTCCAAGATACCAAAGGAGCCTCACTGAGGCCTTATATTATATACTTAATAAGTCCCGCAAGAAAGTACCTTATGGAAAACAAATAAGTTACAGTACATTCTGATGAAGTAAAATGAAACAATCTTACTGGAATCTACGACGTGGAACAGGAACACGGCCCTTCAAGTGTGATGAATAGTAGCAGCGCCTCTGCCATGGACTTGAGAGAAGAAAGCAGGCAGCGAAGCGAAGTTAGACAACGCCAATTGCTTGTGGAGCTGTTAATATGAGTCGGGATGGTTTCGCAGAAAGACTCTCCCTGCATCTCCGGACTCTAACTTTTATCCAGGCCCTCACTGAGAGATCGATAGGATTACTTAAAACTCCCGTTCTATATCGAAGAGTACTACCCTCCATAAGAGACAAAACCAACTTCTGACACTTCTCTGCCAACCTCCTGGGACGAAAGGCAAAGAATGACTGGGGGATGAGGGGAGTGGGAGGAGTATTTAAGCCTTTGGCTGGAGTGTCTTTGCCTCCTCCTTGTGGCCAGGTTCTTATTTCCCAAAAGTAATGAATGCAGCTGTGGACTCTTTCCATTTATGAAGAAAAAAGAGTTAGGATAAGAGCACTTAAAGATCCAAAAATTCCTGCTGGCCTCGGTTAAACCCCTCTGGTTGTAACGAATAGGACAAAAAAGAAATGAAAGAGGCAGCACTAAAAAAATGAATATATATACTGTATGTATATATGTATATATATATATATATATATATATATATTTATCACTTAATCAATGTAAAAAATGGGGATTAAGAAATCAAAATAAAAATAAATCCAAGGCTGAAGAAATCGTTAGTTGGTTAAACTGATACAATTTAATATTGTTGCAAGCTAACAATCCTCCTGGACGCGGATAGAGTCGTCGAGAGGATTTGAACTACTAACTGCATCACCATCCGAAGTTAAGGTACTGTTTTATTAGCGGCTCAAGCCGAAAAGATATAGATATTATCAGTGAACGATCCTTCATTAAAATATTAAGATTAAAAACGCCTCCTTTTCGGAAAGACTTTGGCTTTTTTATTATGGATCACGTCTTTTAAATGGGTCATTATACAGATATATTTGCACAGTTTTTTCTAATCAAGTGGGTTTGAATAGATATTGTCTTTTTCATTGTTTTTATTCACTTAGGGAGACATCCCACAACATTTATAATACTTTGTGTCTTATGTATATATATTAAATTGTATCAGTTTAACCAACGCTTTCTTCAGCCTTGGAATTATTTTCATTTTCATTTCTTCATCCCCATTTTTTACATTGATTAAGTTATAAAAATATATATATATTCATTTTTACGTGCTTTTTAGTGATGCCTTTTTTCTTTTCTTTCAAAAGGAATTTCTTAAACCTTGAAAAAGGGTTAAATGAATTACCAGGCTTAGACCATTCCTTAGAATGAACCGGAAAAACTTCAGGAAGTTTAAAGTGAAGGTCAGTTTTATGCAAATGTACTGCACCAATTTACAGATTAACATATCTGCATTCAAGTCGCTAATGTTATTTTTCAATATTGTTTTTCCCTTTTGAATAAAATATAAATATATCATACCTCCGTTTTACACAGTGACTCCTCCCCTCCACCACTTCCTTATTCAGCACTAGTGACGTTTGGAGCGGTCCCACACGCTCACTACGTCACTTAAAAGTTTGGACACAATACCTCAAGGAAAATGTGCATGTGTATGTTCACCGCAATTGCGCATGCGTAAAAAATTTACGGTCCATACCAGTGATACATAGTATTCAATGAATGAAAACATTAATTCATTGATTGCTATGCGATCATGTCACTCGCTATATCTTTGTGAAGACTCAAAGCGCATTTTTTTTCTTCCTGCTGCCCAACAGCTGTTACAGTAAGTAAAAATATGGTTTATATTTAAACTGACTAGCCTTTATCAATCATATATTATTAGACTAACAATAAAATATAAAAACGTTTTATATCATTGAATCATCATAATTATTATTCATAATTGAATAATCATAATCAGGGGCTGAATCAGAACTTGGGGACATAATCTGAATGATTAGGATAAAATCTAAAATGTTGAAGGGTGTTTTTATTACTATGGATATGAGCATATCGACAATAAACTGAGCAGAATGATTATGCTGGGGCTGAAAAATAAAACCGATAAGTGGAAAAAAGTAAAACTTTTGGGATAGAAGCAGATATATGTCACATATTGCAATTGATAACTTTTTCATATCGTTATTATGCACAATTATATTAATCTGTACACAAGCTATGAAAAATTCAATTGTGCATAATAACGATATGAAAATGTTATCAATAGCAATATGTGCCATATTCCTGCTTCCATCCCAAAAGTTTTATTTTTTGGCACTTATCGTTTTTATTTTTCAGCCCCAGAACAATCATTGTGCTCACTTGTTGTATATGAATTATGCTGCTTTCCGTAGTGCTTGTCACCCAGCACCATTTTATCATTTATAATAATCTATATTATTCTTTACACAAGGTATGAAAAATTAAGATTATTATAAATGATAAAATGGTGCTGGGTGACAAGCACTACGGAAAGCAGCATAATTCATATACAACAAGTGAGCACAATGATTGTGCTGGGGCTGAAAAATAAAAACGATAAGTGGCAAAAAGTAAAACTTTTGGGATGGAAGCAGGAATATGGCACATATTGCTATTGATAACTTTTTCATATCTTTATTATGCACAATTATATTATTCTGTACACAAGCTATGAAAAATTCAATTGTGCATAATAACGATAATAGAATTACAGCGGACAATATTTTTAGATTGCTTTCTTCTAGCAAGATCGATTATATTCAGTGAATCACTATATCCAAAAAATAATGAAGCTGCATATGCATGCGCGTCTCATGCACGAGGATGATGTTGATGACGCTAGCCGGTCTTTAACGCATGCGCAGAAGTGACTAATGACGTGGGGGAAAAGGGTCTGAACGCCCCCGGGGGGGGGGGGGGGGGGGACAGGGATTGGCTATTACAGCATGAAAATCTTTCAATCATTATCGGCAAGATGGTGGGCGGACAATAGAAGTACAATGGAGGAGATTTAAAAGGTGAAATATAAAATTTCCTGACAAGTGTTAGTAAAATTCATGAATGAACATCAAGGTTATTTGAAATTAACTATAGAACGCAGTAAGCAACTAATCCAGACTTGACCTTCACTTTAACAACAGTCTTAAAAACTGAATTTAAATGATTACAAGTTTGGTCATCAGAAGCTTTCAGATTTTTAACCTCTAAAGCACTCAAGACCTCATTTAAAAAATAAGTTCAACTTAAATGAAAAAAGAGAAAATATCAGTCTCAACATCAGATGAAGTTTCCTCATCAGCAGAAACTTCACCCTATGAAGATGTAACAGTATCCCTGGCCCCAGGGCACATAGTATTGGTAAAAGGAGAAACCTGCACTGAACTTAAATGCTTTTTTGCAGGCGGGAGAGCAGCCATAGCTTCAGATACTGCTGCTGTAACTTTCTCAATTTAGGAATAGGAACAGAATCAGAAGGCTCAATCATAGCATTAAATAATGTATAAAGCACTATAACCTCTAAAATAAGCTCTTGAGGAATGGAAAAACCTACCCCCTCCTAAGTAGTCTAGTAATTAAAATGCATAAAACCGAACTGTAAAAAAAGAAACAGAAAGAAAATAACATCCAGCTTAGAGGGACACACATGAAATCAATTGACGCCAAAAAAACAATGTGCACATAACAGACAAAAAGACAGAGAAAAATACCCCTAATAGAAGACTATGGAGCTGGTCGACATGCACATAACCGACCAGCATGAGCTAAATGGACGAGTATCAGGGACGCTAACCCGACGTGAGCAAACCCAAAAGACAACGCGGCAATAACAAAACTAGGCACACAAAAAAACTGCTGTGTGCAAACTTACTATAAGGGGAATAGCAAAGAAAGATTCTGTTCCAGGGCCATATAAAGGATAATATATATATATATATATATATATATATATATACTGTATATATATATATATATATATATATAACTATAACACATAGTGCCAATAACATAGCCATATAGTGTCTTATATAACAAAAAAAAAAAATAATACTTACCAGTAGACACTCGTCTACCATCTAAGTAGCAGACAGCCAAACCGGAACTGAAACATATCAGTAGAGGTTATGGAAAAGGAGTATATTGTAGATCCATAAAGGGAGGCAACAGACAAGTCCTGTGACCGATTATGAAAAGTTTATGAAGAAATTCCCATGAGGTAAATAAAAGAATTATAAACAATACCCCAAGTACATCCCTCTGAAAAGCTCTGCACACTCAGGGGAAACTGGACCTCAAAATACACTGAAAACCCCTCTCTCTGAAGAAAATCATGTACATCTTCATTCTTCAACCACCTCCAACAGAGGCAAAGAAAAGACTGAGGTATGTGTGAGGAGTTATATAGAGCTTTTGGGGTTTGGGAATCTTTGCCTCCTCCAAGTGGTAGGGAAGTTAATTCCCATGAGTAATGGATCATGGAATCTCCCCCCCTGTATGAAATAAATATTTTTTTTATATTAAACTCAACTCCCAGGATAATACTCAATATTGTGAGTCACAGGAGAAACCTCAAACCTGATTGATTTTTTTTGAAAATGTATTCATGCAAACAACAAAGCCCTAGCTCTAGGTGAAGTATAAACCTTGCTTTCCAGGATATGGGAAATGATACCTTTAGCATCTAAATATTACAAGGAAATATCCAGAAGAAAATTTTTTGTTTTCTTTCCGTAAGGCAGGGAGAGTCCACGACTTCATTCCTTACTGCTGGGAAAACCATACCCAAGCTCCAGAGGACACTGAAAGAATAACGGGAGTGAACAAAAAGGAGGCGGACCCTAATCTGAGGGCACCACAGCCTGCAAAACCTTTCTCCCAAAAGCTGCTTCAGCCGAAGCAAACACATCAAACTTGAAAAACTCAAAATTTAGAAAAAGTATGTAAGGAGGACCAGGTAGCCGCCTTACAAATCTGCTCCATAGAGGCCTCATTCTTAAAAGCCCAGGAGGAAGCTACTGCTCTAGTGGAGTGAGCCGTAATCCTCTCAGGAGACTGTTGTCTCGCTGTCTCATAAACTAGGCGGATGACACTCCTCAACCAGAAAGACAAGGAAGACGTAGTGGCCTTCTGACCCCTACGTTTATTAGGAAGGAAACCTTACTTAGTATGTAAAACCGCCTTATCGGCATGAAAAACAAGGTAAGGGGATCACACTGCAAGTGACTAAAGGCAAAGAATGACTGGGAGGATAGGGGAAGTGGGAGGGATATTTAAGCCTTTGGCTGGGGTGTCTTTGCCTCATTCTGGTGGCCTGGTGTTGTATTTCCCAACAGTAAGGAATGAAGTTGTGGACTCTCCTTGCCTTATGGAAAAAAAGCTCTGAAAACAGCTTGGCCATCAGTCTTCCTTTGATTTGGTCTGCAATGCCATTTTGGAATATCTGGCTTCAATTAAAAAAATAATTTGTTTTTACTTGAATAGAATGGATTCAGGCATGTCCTTGCTGTTTTAATACGGAGGAAGAAAATATCTTACCACTAGAGATAATTATGATAAAACATTCTAGGTTAAATCCCAAAAGGATGATGTTTATTAAGGGAATACCCTTAGCATATGCTAAAAGCAGTTATTGGCAGCCTAAGCTTTAATCCTTACAACATAATGATCCTAAGTAAAGAAAGCTGTTGTCATAGCAGCCAATAACACTTATACTGAGGCATCACAGATAAATAAGATATCCAACTGAAAGAGAACTAAAAGTAAGCTCAATGATTAAATCCCTAAAATATAGAAGCATATACAGACAAAGTACAAATTATTAGACTGTAAATAGAGCACTTACATTTAAAAACTACAATTCCAAAAGTTCCAATATTCTTATGCTTAAAGGGACATGAAACCCAAGTTTTTTCTTTCATGTTCTAGAAAAAGCATGGGATTTTAAACAACTTTCCAATTTACTTTGTCTAATTTGCTTCAATATCTTGATATACGCTGTTGAAATGCATATCTAGATAGGCTCAGTAGCTGCTGACTGGTGGCTGCACATAGAGACCTCATGTGATTGGCTCACCCATGTGCATTGCTATTCAACAAGGGATATCTAAAGAATGACGCAAATTAGATAATAGAAGTAAATTGAAAAGTTGTTTAAAATCGTATTCTCTTTCTGAATCATGAAATAAAAATTTGGGGTTTCATGTCCCTTTAATAAAAAAACTTTTATGGAACGTACCTGTTTGGTGCTGTTGTGGTACAGAATATACATGTGCAAAGCACATTTCTTAGTTGCAAAACATGAATAATCCATTTGTAAACCCTGGTGAGTATGTATACATTATCTCTCCTGAATGTGGCTAATTAGGTATAGTTGTAAATAAGCAATCAATGTGTACTATGTATTCTGGTCAGGCAATCTAAAGTATATTTAAAGGGTCAGTAAATATTAAATGTTTCTGCAATGAATAAAGTACTGCAATGAATAAAAAGCTTTTCAGTTATTATAATCTGGGAGCTTACATTTAGATTCTTGAAAAACTGGTGTATGGTTAAAAGGCATAAAACCCAAAATTTGATTCAGATAGAGCATACAATTTTTAAACAAATCACCGCTTTACTTCTATTATAAAATTTGTTTCATTATAATGGTATCCTTTGTTGAATAAGTAACAGTGCACTAATGGTAGCTAACGGAACACATTGGATGAGCCAATAACAAGAAGCATATATGTACAGCCACCAATAAATAGCTAGCTCCCAGTAGTGCATTACTGCTCCTGAGCCTACCTAGGTATGCTGTTCAATAAAAGATACCAAGAGATTTAATTAAATATTTTAAATAGAAGTAAATTGACAAGTTGTTTAAAACTGTATCCTCTACCTGAACCATGAAAGGAACATTTTGGTCTCGTGTCCCTTCAAGAGTACCACTGCTAGCGCTTAGTCCCCAGCAAATATAATTATAAATAAAAGTATAAAAAGAAATGCTTACGAAATGTTCAAGCTGCAGTCGTCTGTGCCAGTATCCTTTCTTGTTAAACATTTAAAGAAAAAACTGCTAAAAATGTGAGATCTCTCTCCAAAATCTTTTGGAAATTTTTCCAACAAAAGGTATCTGTGGATAAGAGTAATATAGCATGTTATATTAAAAACATACAAAAAAACATACAAATGTATTGTATTGTTCTCAATCCATACATGCACAATATATTAACATCAATTCCATTATCTGGTTTTCACAAGTTTTTTTTTTTTATCTTTAATTTTTTATTGAGATTTGTAATAACAACAACAACAATGTGAGTATGTCCATTCACTGTCATGACAAATTTACAGATTATAACCAGACCATTGTGAGAAATACACATGCAATAAAAATTGGTGGCAAATTAAACAATGTGCTTATCTGAAAACACTATACATGTACAATGAATTGCACCCATGGGAGCAACTGTGATGAACATATTGGTATGAAATCTCATTTTTCTATTATAACCTCCCCTTAGTTTTCAATAGGTCACTCTTGGACCCCAACCAAACTTATGTGTCAAAGAGGGGAGGACTAGGCATGGTCAAAGCAACTTTGCAATGGGCCACTCATGGACCCTTAATTATAGATATTGCAAGTACTAGGGATAAATGAACCATGTAAATAGTTGAAAACTAGCCAAGCAAAAAGTAAATGTATGCTTACCTGATAAATTAATTTCTTCTATGGTACGACGAGTCCACAGATTCATCCTTTACTTGTGGGATATTATCCTCCTGCTAACAGGAAGCAGCAAAGAGCATCACAGCAGAGCTGTCTATATAGCTCCTCCCTTAGCTCCACCCCCCAGTCATTTGACCGAAGGTACAGGAAGAAAAGGGAGAAACTAAAAGGTGCAGAGGTGACTGAAGTTTAAAATCAAAAAATATAATCTGTCTTAAAATGACAGAGCGGGCCGTGGACTCGTCGTACCATAGAAGAAATTAATTTATCAGGTAAAAGCATAAATTTACTTTTCTTCTATAAGGTACAACAAGTCCACGGATTCATCCTTTACTTGTGGGATACAATACCAAAGCTACAGGACACGGATGAACGGGAGGGACAAGACAGATGGTTAAACAGGAGGCACCACTGCTTGAAGAACTTTTTTCCCAAAAATAGCCTCCGAAGAAGCAAAAGTATCAAATTTGTAAAATTTGGAAAAGGTATGAAGCGAAGACCAAGTCGCAGCCTTACAAATCTGTTCAACAGAAGCATCATTTTTAAAAGCCCATGTGGAAGCCACCGCTCTAGCAGAGTGAGCTGTAATTCTTTCAGGAGGCTGCAGTCCAGCAGTCTTGTATGCCAAACGGATGATGCTTTTCAGCCAAAAAGAAAGAGAGGTAGCCGTAGCCTTTTGACCTCTACGTCTTCCAGAATAGACAACAAACAAAGAAGATGTTTGACGGAAATCTTTGGTCGCTTGCAAGTAAAACTTCAAAGCACGAACCACATCCAAGTTGTGCAACAGACGCTCCTTCTTAGAGGAAGGATTAGGACACAGAGAAGGAACAACAATTTCCTGATTAATATTCCTATTAGTAACAACCATAGGAAGGAATCCAGGTTTGGTACGCAAAACCACCTTATCAGCATGGAAAACAAGATAAGGCGAGTCACATTGCAATGCAGATAGTTCAGAAATTCTTTGAGCCGAAGAGATAGCAACTAAAAACAGAACTTTCCAAGATAGAAGCTTAATATCTATGGAATGCATAGGTTCAAACTGAACCCCTTGAAGAACTTTAAGAACTAAATTCAAACTCCATGGCGGAGCAACAGGTTTAAACACAGGCTTGATTCTAACTAAAGCCTGACAGAATGACTGAACGTCTGGAACATCTGCCAGACGCTTGTGCAGTAAAATTGATAAAGCAGATATCTGTCCCTTTAAGGAACTAGCCGATAACCCCTTCTCCAATCCTTCTTGGAGAAAGGACAAAATCCTAGGAATCCTAATCTTACTCCATGAGTAGCCTTTGGATTCGCACCAATAAAGATATTTACGCCATATCTTATGATAAATTTTCCTAGAACAGGCTTTCGAGCCTGAATCAAGGTATCTATGACCGACTCAGAGAAACCCCGCTTGGATAAAATCAAGCGTTCAATCTCCAGGCAGTCAGCCGCAGAGAAACTAGATTTGGATGCTGGAACGGACCTTGAATCAGAAGGTCCTGTCTCAGTGGTGGAGTCCATGGTGGAAGAGATGACATGTCCACCAGGTCTGCATACCAAGTCCTGCGTGGCCACGCAGGTGCTATCAAGATCACTGAAGCTCTCTCCTGTTTGATTCTGGCAATCAAACGAGGAAGGAGAGGAAATGGTGGAAACACGTAAGTCAGGTTGAATGACCAGGGTACTGCTAGAGCATCTATCAGTACTGCCTGAGGATCCCTTGACCTGGACCCGTAACAAGGAAGTTTTGCGTTCTGACGAGACGCCATCAGATCCAATTCTGGTGTGCCCCATTGCTGAATCAATTGTGCAAACACCTCCGGATGGAGTTCCCACTCCCCCGGATGAAAAGTCTGACGACTTAGAAAATCCGCTTCCCAGTTCTCCACTCCTGGGATATAGATTGCTGATAGATGGCAAGAGTGAGTCTCTGCCCATCGAATTATCTTGGTAACCTCTATCATCGCTAGAGAACTCTTTGTTCCCCCCTGATGATTGATATATGCTACAGTCGTGATATTGTCCGACTGGAATCTTATGAATCTGGCCGAAGCCAGCTGAGGCCACGCCTGAAGCGCGTTGAATATCGCTCTCAGTTCTAGAATATTTATCGGGAGGAGAGCCTCCTCCTGAGTCCACAAACCCTGTGCTTTCAGGGAATTCCAGACTGCACCCCAGCCCAATAGGCTGGCGTCCGTCGTCACTATGACCCACGCTGGCCTGCGGAAACACATTCCCTGGGACAGATGATCCTGTGACAACCACCAAAGAAGAGAGTCTCTGGTCTCTTGATCCAGATTTATCTGAGGAGATAAATCTGCATAATCCCCATTCCACTGTTTGAGCATGCATAGTTGCAGTGGTCTGAGATGCAAGCGAGCAAACGGAACTATGTCCATTGCCGCTACCATTAGTCCGATTACCTCCATACACTGAGCCACTGACGGCCGAGGAATGGAATGAAGAGCTCGGCAGGTGGTTAAAATCTCTGATTTCCTGACCTCCGTCAGAAAATTTTTCATGTCCACCGAATCTATCAGAGTTCCCAGGAATGGAACTCTTGTGAGAGGGATAAGTGAACTCTTTTTTACGTTCACCTTCCAACCGTGAGATCTTAGAAATGCTAACACAATGTCCGTGTGAGACTTGGCTAGTTGGTAAGTCGACGCCTGAATTAAGATATCGTCCAAATAAGGCACCACTGCTATGCCCCGCGGCCTTAGAACCGCCAGAAGGGACCCTAGCACCTTTGTGAAAATTCTGGGAGCTGTGGCCAACCCGAAGGGAAGAGCCACAAACTGGTAATGCTTGTCCAGAAAGGCGAACCTGAGGAACAGGTGATGATCTTTGTGGATAGGAATGTGTAGATACGCATCCTTTAAGTCCACGGTGGTCATATATTGACCCTCCAGGATCATTGGTAAAATAGTCCGAATAGTCTCCATCTTGAAAGATGGGACTCTGAGGAATTTGTTTAGGATCTTGAGATCTAAAATTGGTCTGAAGGTTCCCTCTTTTTTGGGAACCACAAACAGATTGGAGTAAAACCCCTGCCCCTGTTCCTATTTCGGAACTGGGCGGATCACTCCCATGGTATATAGGTCTTCTACACAGCGTAAGAACGCCTCTCTTTTTGTCTGGTTTGCAGACAATTGAGAAAGATGGAATCTCCCCCTTGGAGGAGAATCTTTAGAATCTAGAAGATACCCCTGGGTTACGATTTCTAAAGCCCAGGAGTCCTGAACGTCTCTTGCCCAAGCCTGAGCAAAGAGAGAAAGTCTGCCCCCTACTAGATCCGGTCCCGGATCGGGGGCTACCCCTTCATGCTGTCTTGGTGGCAGCAGCGGGCTTCTTGGCCTGTTTACCTTTATTCCAAGTCTGGTTAGGTCTCCAGACTGACTTGGATTGAGCAAAATTCCCCTCTTGTTTGGCAGCAGGGGAAGAGGTAGAGGGACCACCTTTGAAGTTTCGAAAGGAACGAAAATTATTTAGTTTGGTCCTCATCTTATTTGACTTATCCTGAGGAAGGGCATGGCCTTTCCCTCCAGTGATGTCTGAAATTATCTCTTTCAGTTCAGGCCCGAATAGGGTCTTACCTTTGAAAGGGATGGCTAAAAGCTTAGATTTTGATGACACATCAGCAGACCAGGACTTAAGCCATAACGCTCTACGTGCTAAAATTGCAAAACCTGAATTCTTAGCCGCTAATTTAGCCAGTTGAAAAGCGGCATCTGTAATGAAAGAATTAGCTAGCTTGAGAGCCCTAATTCTATACAGAATATAATCTAATGGGCTCTCAACCAGAAGAGCCTCCTCCAGAGCCTAGAACCAAAAAGCAGCTGCAGTAGTTACAGGAACAATGCACGCTATAGGTTGGAGAAGAAAACCCTGATGAACAAATATTTTCTTTAGGAGACCCTCTAATTTTTTATCCATAGGATCTTTGAAAGCACAACTGTCCTCAATAGGTATAGTTGTACACTTAGCCATGGTAGAAATAGAAACCTTAGGGACCGTCTGCCACGAGTCCCGCATGGTGTCTGATATGGGAAACATTTTCTTAAAAGTAGGAGGGGGAGCGAACGGAATACCTGGTCTATCCCACTCCTTAGTAACAATGTCCAAAATCCTCTTAGGGACCGGAAAAACATCAGTGTAGGCAGGAACCTCTAGAAATCTGTCCATTTTACACAATTTCTCTGGAACTACAATAGGGTCACAATCATCCAGAGTCGCTAAAACCTCCCTGAGCAACAAGCGGAGGTGTTCCAGCTTAAATTTAAAAGCCGTCATATCTGAGTCTGTCTGAGGGAACATCTTTCCTGAATCAGAAATCTTTCCCTCAGACAGCAAATCCCTCACCCCTAACTCAGAACATTGTGAGGGTACATCGGATATGGCTAATAAAGCGTCAGAGGGCTCAGCATTTGTTGACAATCTTAAAAAACGGTACTGCGCCTTTAAGAGAAAAAAAGCATACACGTTCTGCAAAACTGCTTTAAAATACACCAATCTTTACAAATTTTTGATATCAGACTCAATTTGTGTAGTTAAGTTTGCCCCACAAGAAAAACAAACATTTAACCCTTTATTGTGCAAACCGGATTGATAATAAGGCCTAAATCCGGAAAAACACCCCCAGCACCTCGCCACAGCCCTAATGTGGCGCCTACCTGCCCTCAGGGATTGGAAAAATGGGGTTAAAGCTTCGATTTGGCCCAAAACTTCCACAAGGGCCCTCCGGAGTTGGAGCTGCTTGCTAAGTGAATACAACTGCGCATCTGAGGCGTGAAAATAGGCCCCGCCCATCTCACTCGATGTCTTTACAGCCTCAAAGAACCGCACCAGAGCGGTTTTAAACTACCCTTGTGGGTTCTGAGACCCCAAAAAAAGCCAAGTGTACCCTCAATAAAGTTGCCAAAACGTTGCCCAAAAAAACGTTAACAGCAATCCCAGTTCACAAAACGTTTGCCCACAAACATTCAAAAACTCAGTGTCAACCATTTTTTAATTAGCCCCTTATGCAAGCTTAGTAATGCCCTTCTATAGTTCTTAGGATTACTGCTTACCCTTACCCTCATGGGGATACTGTCAGCCTTTCTGAAATACACAGTCTCTCCAGAAAAAATGACTGAACATACCTCACTGCTATATAGCATGAAAACATTCCTCACACTGAAGTTTCTTGTACCCCTCAGCCTCTGTGGGAACTGCTCTGGATCTTAGTGACAAATGCTAAGATCATCATCCTCCAGGCAGAAGTCTTCATCCATCTGCTGCCTGAGAGTAAATAGTACACACCGGTACCATTTAAAACAAAAAACTCTTGCTTGAAGAAATTAAAAACTAATATTTTATCACCTCTTTCACTTTACCCTTCCTAGTACTTAGAGTAGGCAAAGAGAATGACTGGGGGTGGAGTTAAGGGAGGAGCTATATAGACAGCTCTGCTGTGGTGCTCTTTGCCACTTCCTTTTAGCAGGAGGATAATATCCCACAAGTAAAGGATGAATCCGTGGACTCGTCGTACCTTACAGAAGAAAAATAGTTATATATTAAGTAGTTATTAAGAAATTAACTATTACAATTATATAAAATACTCCCTTTTGTCCAAGGGTTTCTCTAATACCCAAATCTACATATGTAATTTAGAGAGGGAGAACTAATAATGCTTGGTGGCCATTCTTAGACTTTAGTAAATAGAATAACATAATTTATGTAAGAACTTACCTGATAAATTCATTTCTTTCATATTAGCAAGAGTCCATGAGCTAGTGACGTATGGGATATACATTCCTACCAGGAGGGGCAAAGTTTCCCAAACCTCAAAATGCCTATAAATACACCCCTCACCACACCCACAAATCAGTTTAACGCATAGCCAAGAAGTGGGGTGATAAGAAAAAAGTGCGAAAGCATAAAAAATAAGGAATTGGAATAATTGTGCTTTATACAAAAAAATCATAACCACCACAAAAAAGGGTGGGCCTCATGGACTCTTGCTAATATGAAAGAAATGAATTTATCAGGTAAGTTCTTACATAAATTATGTTTTCTTTCATGTAATTAGCAAGAGTCCATGAGCTAGTGACGTATGGGATAATGAATAACCAAGATGTGGATCTTCCACGCAAGAGTCACTAGAGAGGGAGGGATAAAATAAAGACAGCCAATTCCGCTGAAAATAATCCACACCCAAAACAAAGTTTAAATCTTATAATGAAAAAAACTAAAATTATAAGCAGGACAATCAAACTGAAACAGCTGCCTGAAGTACTTTTCTACCAAAAACTGCTTCAGAAGAAGAAAACACATCAAAATGGTAGAATTTAGTAAAAATATGCAAAGAAGACCAAGTTGCTGCTTTGCAAATCTGATCAACCGAAGCTTCATTCCTAAACGCCCAGGAAGTAGAAACTGACCTAGTAGAATGAGCTGTAATCCTTTGAGGCGGAGTTTTACCCGACTCGATATAAGCATGATGAATCAAAGACTTTAACCAAGACGCCAAAGAAATGGCAGAGGCCTTCTGACCTTTCCTAGAACCGGAAAAGATAACAAATAGACTAGAAGTCTTTCGGAAATCTTTAATAGCTTCAACATAATATTTCAAAGCTCTAACTACATCCAAAGAATGCAACAATCTTTCCTTAGAATTCTTAGGATTAGGACACAATGAAGGAACCACAATTTCTCTACTAATGTTGTTAGAATTCACAACCTTAGGAAAAAATTTAAAAGAAGTTCGCAACACCGCCTTATCCTGATGAAAAATCAGAAAAGGAGACTCACAAGAAAGAGCAGATAATTCAAAAACTGTTCTAGCTGAAGAGAAGTCCAAAAAGAACAATACTTTCCATGAAAGTAATGAATGCCCAGAGCAAGCATATGCTCAAAATAGAAGAACCTGAAAAACCTTCAGAACCCAATTAAGACTCCAAGGAGGAGAAATTGGCTTAATGACAGGTTTGATACGAATCAAAACCTGAAAAAAGTGATAAATATCAGGAAGTAACACTGCCTTATCCTGATAAAAAATCAGAAAAGGATATTCACAAAAAAAGAACAGATAACTCAAAAACTCTTCTAGTTGAAGAAATAACCAAAAGGAACAATACTTTTCCAAGAAAGTAATTTAATGTTCAGAAAATGCATAGTTTCAAACGGAGGAGTCTGTAAAGCCCTCAGTACCAAATTGAGACTCCAAAGAGGAGAGATTGAATTAATGACAGGCGTGATATGGACCAAAGCCTGCACGACACAATGAATATCAGGATGATTAGCAATCTTTTCTGTAAAAAAAAGAACAGAAAGAGTAGAGATTTGTCCTTAACAAAGAACTGAAGACAAAATCTTATCCAAACCAACCTGAAAAAATAATAAAATTCTATGAATTTTAAAAGAATGCCAAGAAAAGTAGGTCTTCCAGACTCAATATAAATCTTTCTAGAGACAGTTTTATGAGCCTGAAACATAGTATTAATCAATGAGTCAGAAAAACCTCTATGACTAAAAACCAAGCGTTCAATCTCCATCCCTTCAAATTTAATGATTTGAGATCCTGATGGAAAAAAATGGCCTTGAGAAAGAAAAGGTGTGGTTTAAACGGAGGTGTCCAACGTTGGCAACTGGCCATTTGAATGAGATTTGTATACCAAAACCTGAGAGGCCATACTGGAATTACCAGCATAACAAACAAATACTCCATAAGAATTTTGGAAGAACTAGAGGCGGAAAGAAATAGGCAAAAAGATAATTCCAAAGAAATGTCAATGCATACACTACTTCCGTCTGAAGATTCCCGGACCTTAATAGGCCCCTGGGAAGTTCTTTATTCAGATGAGATGAAAAACATATCTGGGTAAGAGAGACCATTCTCCCAGAGGAAAAGCTGGATTAACAGAGATAATCCGCTTCCCAAATATCTATACCTGGGAAAAAAAACACAGAATTTAGATAGGAGCTGGATTTAGCCCAAGCTGATATCCGAGACACTTCTGTCACAACCTAAGGACTGATAGTCCTACTCCGATGATTGACATACACCATAGTAGTGATATTGTTTGAAAAACATTAAACGTCTCTTCTTCAAAAAGAAACTAACTGAAAGATTCTGAGAAAACACAGAGTTCTAAAATATCAAATGGTAATCTCGCCTCCTGAGATTTCCAAACCCCTTGTGCTGAAAGAGATCCTCAGACAGCCTCCCAACCAAAAAGACTCGCATCTGTAGAGATCATGGTCCAGGTTGAAAGAAACGAAGAGACCTGTAGAACTAAATGATGGTGATCTTAACCATCAAATCAAGAGATAAATATTAGGATTCGAAGATTTAAAATGTGAAATCCTAGAATCCCTGCACCATAATTCAGCATAAAAGACTGGAAAAGGTTCTTTCTATTGAAAATGAGCAAAGGGAATTAAATCCAATGCTGTGGCCATAAGACCTAAAACTTCTATGCATATAAAGCAACTGAAGGAAATAATAGAGACTAAAGGTACCGATAGACGGAACCCAATAACATTATCCCTTGTCTGATAGAGACAAGGACAGTGACACAAACTATCTGGAAACCTAAAAAAGGTGACCCTTGTGTGAGGAATCAAGAGCTTTTGAAAAAAAGAACCTCTAACTATGTCCTGAAGAGCAAGTGAATCATATGAGATTCCGCATCCTCAGAAAATAATCTGAATGAAAACAGAAAAATGAAAATATGCATTTATTGTATCTAATGAAGACAAATAATGCTATCACTGACCAAAAAAAGGCAGAATAGTTTGAATAAAACTCCAAAACCCATTTCCTAAAAATGGAACTGGAAGAAATACCCCAGAAGATTCCAGGTCTGAGCAGCGCTTGAACCCCATGGGTGCCCAGC